>NW_027466061.1:10690000-10785000 GCF_046127955.1 Nelusetta ayraudi
AATTATCTCATGTTTTTTTGTATACTTTTGATAATTTTGTATATTTTCCAGAAAAAAATAGAGATTTAAAAATTGTTGCAGTATGTTGCCTTTAAAGTCACACTTTGTTGCAGTTTATCAGGTAAAAATAAAAATTGTTGGCGCTTTATTGTAGTTTTACTGTAGAGTTTCTAGGTGTCACTGTCATTGATCAGCTAATAAGTAGCTCTCGTTATGAAGTGTTTGGTTTGATTTTTGTTTATTTTGCACAATGCATCAGACAAATGATATCCTGTGAATGCAGGATGGCAAACATTCATTATTTACAAAAAATTCATGACATTTCCTGTTTTTTGTGACTGTGTTTTCAGGGATGTGATCGAAAACAACATGGACTTCCTCGGCTTGATCATCATGCAGAACAAAATGAAAGAGGTGACTGCCAGTGTCTTGGAGCAGTTACGACAGGCCAACATCCGCACGCTGATGGTGACGGGTAAATGCAGCGCCTCCTGCAGTCTTCCTGTGGTTTTACAGCATCCACCAATCGACTTCCTCATCTCTCTCCGCAAGGCGACAACATGTTGACGGGCATCTCGGTGGCCCGGGACTGCGGGATGGTGCGCTCGCAGGAGAAGGTCATCGTAGCAGAGGCCACGCCCCCAAAGGATTTCCACCCCGCTTGCATCACCTGGCAGCACAAGGAGGAGCCTGCACACCACACCAGTCAGGTGACACCCAGAAAAGCAAAGAAGACTGTGCAGGTTTCTGTGTAGCTGCGTCAAAGTTCAGGACCTTCCCAGGTGTTTAGTCCTAATTATTAGTTATTAGTGACAACCTGGCTTGTCCTCTGTCCTCCTGCAGGTGGCGATAAACCTGGAGGAGGACGCAGAGCAACAGAATTATCACTTTGCCGTGAATGGCCGAGCCTTCGCCGTCATCCTGGAGCATTTTCCTCATCTTCTGCAAAAGGTGAAGAGCCAGTATGTCACGTTTAAATTTTAGTGATGTTTCTGATTCACAAAGTATTCCAACATCACTTATTATTAATGTTTTAAACAAGTATAACATTCATAATGAAAATGTAATTGTGATGTGACGGTTTAAAATGATGCAAAAGACTCACTGACTGTGATTGTGACTGATTGTGTTTCTACATCATCATCATCACTGCCAGGTCACCACCAATACATGATTAATTGTTCACAATCTTAAGTATGAGCAGGTTATTTTAATGAATTCATCTGCTAATTACGCTTTTAATTCATTGGCAATTATTTTGTCTTAAAAAAGATAATCTAAAAACAAAGAGAAATGCTGGAAGAGTCAATTGGCTGTTACAATATTTAAATATATCTGCATAAAATATATAAAGCTTTTTCCCCATGATGAAATAGACCATTGACTCATCATCAGGATAAACAACCTTCTGAAATTCAACGTTTTAAAAACAATGAAAAAGTTTGTGGGGAGAGTAAATCCCCCAGAAGGTCAGTATGAGAAAACTATCTCGCATGGATGCCGCTGTAATTGTCTCATTTGTTCACACGGGGGCACTGCAGCTCGTGCTGAGAGGCACAGTTTTCGCCCGCATGGCTCCAGACCAGAAGACTCAGCTGGTGGAGGCGCTGCAGAACATGGAGTGAGTCGTTCGCTGATCAGCCCCACTGCTTATTTCCTCACATTTCCTCATATTTCCTCAGGCGCCGGTGGTTAAATCTGATTCACTGCTGTTGCTCTTTCATCTTCTTGCAGCTACATTGTTGGAATGTGTGGCGATGGTGCCAACGACTGTGGAGTAAGTGAGTCTGGATGATGGCACTCCTTTCCTTTGCTTTGTGTTTGTTCAAAATGTTTTAAAACATTCACAAAAAGTTCACATAAATGAGATAATAAATTAGTGATTAAGTTTTATTCCGTAAAAATAATATAATGTAATGTAAAAATAGATGTGTATGTATACATATGTATGCATATCTCTCTCTATCTCTCTCTCTCTCTACACACACAAACACACACACACACACACATATGTGTGTGTGTGTTTGTGTGTGTGTGTGTGTATATATATATATATATATATATATATATATGTATATATATATATATATATATGTATATATATATATATATATATATGTATATATATATATATATATATGTATATATATATATATATATATATATATATATATATATATATATATATATATATATATGTATATATATATATATATATATATATATATATATATATGTATATATTTATATGTGTATAATTCCTGGACTCCATTGGACCAACCAATTATAATGATCTGTATTTGTACGATGTAACATGTGAGTAAAATTCAGCAGGTCCAACTTTAGTTCCGTTGTCACATTTTTACTCTGAGATCTAAAAAAAATTCCCTCCAGAACAAAATACCCTCCAAATTTTCCAGAAGACAGCGTTTTCTTTTCCTCTGACAGGACGGAGACACAGAGTAGAAAACACCGGAAAAGTGGATTTGACATAATAAGGGATTATTTAAACACTTTAGAGCTCTTTACCACAGTGATTCACCAACTCTCCTGGCTGTGTGTCTTGACCAGGCTTTGAAGAGAGCTCACAGTGGGATCTCTCTGTCTGAGATGGAGTCCTCTGTGGCTTCACCCTTCACCTCCTCCACCCCAAACATCTCCTGTGTTCCCAACCTCATCAGGTAGAAACCTGACCAACTTCTCGCACATCGTATCTTAATTTAAAAAAAAAACCCAGAGAGCTTTAGATTTCAGCGATGCGCTTAAATGCGTCCTCAGCCTCTCATAAGCTCCACCTCCTTGCTCTCCACAGAGAAGGCCGGGCTGCCCTCATCACCTCCTTCTGCGTCTTCAAGTTCATGGCCCTCTACAGCATCATCCAGTACCTCACCGTCCTGCAGCTCTACTCGGTACAAACAGCCTCAGTATCTCATCCATGGAGCACCTGCGCTGTGATTCCATTGCTGTGCTGATGGTTGCTGATGGTGTTTTTCTCTCAATACTTTGCAGATTCTCAGCAACCTGGGAGACTTCCAGTTCCTCTTCATTGACATCGCCCTCATCCTCACCATGGTCTTCACCAGTGAGCCGGCAGTCAAAATATGCACTTTTTTTTGAAAGTCAGGCTTCCTACATGTCAGATATCCATTCAGACCTTAATGCCGATGGTTTTCCCGCCTCCAGTGAGTCTGAACTCGGCGTGGAAGGAGCTGGTGCAGCGCCGCCCTCCGTCCAGCCTGATCTCTGGCCAGCTGCTCTCCTCCGTTCTCACCCAGATCGTCACCTGCCTGCTCTTCCAGGTGACGACCTTCCTCCTGGTGAAGCAGCAGAGCTGGTACGAGACGTGGACGCCCCAGTCGGAGTGAGTCTTCCGGCTTCAGCCAGTCGTCTCAGCCTGCCGAGCTCCGTCCGTCGCTCCTTTGAAGGAACCTGAAAGTTACTTCCTCTTCTGTATTGTTCAGTTTCTCCCTTTAGGGGGAGCCACAGCAGATCGTTTGTCCCTTTCTCCCTTTCGTGACATCAACCATCTTCACGTCCTTCTCTGGATCCGAGAACTCTGCGGTTCTGCCTTTTTTTTCTCCTCCTGCCTGTCGCCTTCTCTGCATGCGCACGCCAACATTCTCTCCTCTCTCGCTTGATTTGAAAACCACCTTTAAACCACTGCCTGCATCTCAACTTGTCCTTTAGCTTCAGGGATTCAATTAAACATACTATCAAATTACATACAACTAAATTAATTACAATACAATTAAAAAGCAACATATTTCTTCATCAAGCAAGTTTTTATTTTTATTCCTGCTGTCAATTTGCGTATTTTTTGATGAACACAATCAGTCTAAAGGAGCATGTAGGGGAATGTGTGCCATTCTCTTATTTGCCTTGCCTATAGAAACCAACCTGGCCTGTGTATGATGATTTTTTTTTTCTTTCCATCTCTCTCCATCACCCCCCCCACCCCCCCCCCCCCCACCCCGCCCTTGTAGTGCCTGCAACATTTCCGGTCCCACGAGCAATGAGACCTATGTTGACCACAAGAACATCCGGAACTACGAGAACACCTCCCTCTTCTACGTCTCGGCCTTCCAGTATTTGGCCGTGGCCATCGTTTTCTCCAAGGGGAAGCCCTTCAGACAGCCCAGCTACAAGAGCTGTGAGTGTCGTTCGCTGGACCCAATAACGCTCTTCCCCCTCCTGATCCCGCTGCTTATTACACAAGAAGCAGGTCCTGCATTTTCCTCTTTTCAAATTATTTCCCAAAAACAATCTACAGTCTGTCTGTTCTCTGCAAGAATTCTCCAGAAATCAACAAGTTCTGAAACTCTTCATTTAGTAAGGTCACAAACAGCACTGATAGATCATTAGCATGTAGTTAATGACCTAACCCTCAGCCGGCTGTTTGCTCTGCCCCGTTTTGGTCTCCTTCCAAACATATTGAAGGTTCAGCACGGCGGCACTTTCAGCAGGAAGATGAAGTCAAAGGTCTTAATTATTTTGAATGAAAACACTGACGTTTCTTTTCTCTTTCATTTCAACAGGGCCATTCTTGGTCTTGTGCGTGTTTCTGTACACGTTCCTCCTCCTTGTACTCCTCGTCCCACTTGATGCTGTCGAGAACTTCCTGCAGGTCTCTTGATTCTGTTGTTAATTCAAGTGTTCTCACCTGTGACTGGACAAACAGTCACTGTCAGGAGATTGCATGATTGGAAAAGTGTGTGTGTGTGTGTGTGTGTGTTCCTCTGCCCTCTGTCAGATTGTGTGTGTTCCCCGCGACTGGCGCGTGACTCTGGTCCTCATTGTCCTCGGCAACACTGCTGTGTCTTTCATGCTGGAGGTGAGTCTAGCAGCCGTCACGCTCGTGTCTGAGTGACCTTCTCCTCATGCAGTGTGCACGTGTGTTCTTTTTCCTCTGCCACCGTCGTCGCTGCATCGCCGCCTTTTCAATGAAACCTCTGAATCTCCTGTTTTTCGCCCCAAGTGATTTTGTGCATTTGTGTGGCTGCAGCCCAATCGCACAATCAGCTGACTGACTTCCCCTCCCACTGAAATCTCCCCCTTAGATTGTGATTGTTGACATCATCTTGTGGAGGCTAGTTTTCAGAGACGATCCGGGGCTCCGTGGCCCCTCAGAGTCTCCTGCTGCTGGGGCACCGCAGGTTAGAGAGCTTCGCCTTCACTCTTTTCAACAACTTTCCACTCGCTGTCTGACTTCACAGATGGCAGGGGATGATTTTTTGATTGTCCGGCTTGTTGGCCTTTTTCTTCTTCTCAATTTGTGTCTTCTGTATGTCGGTAAATAATCAATTTAATGGAACTAGAGCACAAATCTCTTATTTAACTACATTTATTTGCTTGTTCTGATTTATCCTGTGTGTTTTCACCATTCATTTGCAGGCAACATCCTCATTAAAACAAACAAACATGCAAATACAGACAGAAAAGAGGAAAGAGGATATTAATAAAACATCTCTGCAAATACTGCAGTCTGACACTTTATTCCTGGTGTCGCCTGATTTTGTTGATGTTTTTCCAGTTGGCCAATGACCGCTGGGCCTCATCCTTCCTGTCCTGGTTGTTCTGCCAGAGGAGCAGGCCCCCCAGGGCGCGCTACATGCACCTGGACCTGGAGCTAAAGGAAGATGCCGACTGGCCCCCTCAACCTGCCACTGTCACCTACGCTGTTGATCCGCAATCTCACACAAACTCCTTTTGAGCCTGGTACGAGCAGCGACGCGTTGTTTCAGCTGCCCAGTTAATGCTAACAAGCGTCCTTCTTCTTAAATCAATGCTACTCATTATATGCCAAAGTGTGAAAATAACTTGGCCTTTTGTTGTCTTGCAGCCGCCGCTAGAAATCAGAGTTTCAGGCTTAACACAATGCTCAAAACTGAAAGAAAATCGTCACGATGATAATAATAATGATAATCATAGTGATAAAGCGTGCAAGATGTGAAACGACAGAGATGAGCTGCAGGTCTGTGTTGGACACGTCACTTTGCATGACGCGGCTGCACATTGAAGACAAGCCGGGTACCAGAGGAATCTTTCACTGTGACTTAGAACATTCGGCCTCCTGCTGCTGCTGAAATCTAGGGATGCATCAAGAGACGGAGCCGTGATTTTTCACAGCAGAGTGCAGCAGCTTGTGCTGTTTGTAAGGCTGAAGCTGCCTCGGCGGCCGCCTGTCTGCTGCTTTATGATCGAAACTCTTCCTGTGGAAGAAGGAAATAGAAAATGCTGCATCTCATGTTCCAGAATTGTGTTGTTGCATCCCGTGTGTGTGTGCCTGTGTCTGTGTGTGTGTGTGTGTGCAAGTGCGGTTAAAGAAAGCGTGGTTGTGTTGTAACTGCCTGTTGTCTTTTTGTTCTATTTTCTCATGACATGACTCTTAATGGATGAAATATTTTTAAAAGGGAATTAAAGGTCCTGTAAACAATTGATAACAGCTGCTTTTATTAATTAAATCAATCAGTGGTGAAAAATTCATGCTTTCCACTGTGATGCTTTATTTTTCTCTAACGTGTTGTACAGATTTTGTATTTGTATTTTTAAATGTCAACAATCTGACAGTTTTTGCGATTTAAACTCACTTTTTCTAACAGTGAGAATGTTCGGAAAATGTTTCTTGCAAAGGAAAGAAAGAAAATTTGCAACCCATCTTGTTTTCGTGCTCATTTCTCCTGCTAAGACAAAAGTGTTTCTGCTGCGCGGCTGTTTGCTCTGCAGAACTCCCCATTACATTCCCCAATAAATCAGTATATGGAGGCACTCTTGCGTGCTTCGTGGGGGGCTGACCCTGGTCACACTCGTTCGGCTGGGACTTACTGATCAATTACGGGCTTTCCCAGCCTCCTCGCTGCCTGGCATATGGGCGCTTAAAGGCGCAAGTGTGGTGGAGAAAGAAGGGTATCATTTCATGTGGAGATCAGGGCCTATAGGCAGTGAATAGCTGGATTTAGGGGGGACTGTGAATGAGCGGAGGGGCTCCTCGCTTGTACCCCGAAGAATGGGATCTCCCACAGATCAGGGAAGAGCCTTTTTGGGAATATTCATGATGAGGACGAGGTGGCATCATGAATACATGCGTGTCTCCCCGACTCGCACGGATCATCTTATCGGTAAACAGGGGATGTGCGCGCGGCTTGTTGGCTCTGCGTGTTTGCCGTGTCGTGTCGTGCCGTGTCGAGTCGTGGATAGTGTTGCCTCTCCACAAAGCAATATGGGTTTTTGTGTACACTCCGCTGTATTCCCATTGTACGGCGCGGAGCAACAGATGGAGGCTGGCGGAGAGACATAAAGACGCTAAAACACACAGCCTTTCTTCCTCACAGCCAGCACCTCGCTCCAAAAGATTTTCTCAAGCTTGCCCTCAGACGTGTGCTATTTCACACATTTCTGGACTCGCTCGCCTCTTTCTTTCACCCATACGTTTCTTTTACTCGGGGCTCTGAATCGCGCACTTTCAAAGTTCGACCCCGTTGCGCCCGCGCTTTTGTTTTGCGTTTCTTTATCCGGCAACGGTCCCCCCGCGACGGGAAGACCCAAGTCCGCTCGGAATAAATCGCGGACTTAACAACCGCGATTACACACCCTTCGTCGGCGCCAGAAGTTGTCGTTTTCGGCGCTGCTCTCAGCAAAAAAAACACGTTTTCACGCATATTCTTCGCTCGGCCGCCGCTTCTCTGAAGGGCCGCCGGACGCTGGATGAGGCCCTGATCTTGATTAATAGTCGGGACACAAGGCCCGACCTGATGCTCACTTGCGGTCGGCCTTATTTTACGGGAGACACAATGGCACCCACGTCTGCTGAAAGGTCCCTGACCCACCAGACGGTCACAAAGCCCTCTGTCCTCCCTTCTGTCCCCCGAGCATGGACTCCTTCCTCGGGGCCTCGGTGGCATCCGCGTCCCCCTCGTCCTTTATCAGCTCCTCCCCGGGCCTGAATGGGCTCTGTGGTTGGTCAATAAATTCAGTGATTCAGGGGGTGGACAGTTGCAGCCGTGTTAACGTTTGTTCACAGCCTTGTCGGAGGGACGGGCCCCGCCCTGCCGCTCTTTGTCTGCTGTGGTCCCTCAACAGGTTAGAAGTCAATGGATGGCCTTGTGCGGAGGTGGCGGGGGCATGGATGGAGCCGCCTCTCACACGGCGTTCACACAGGGGGAGGACGGGCCCGGATCACTGTGACACTTGTTAGTGTGGGGCCGCGCAGCGTTGCGTCTCCGGCTTCTCTGGTTCTTACCTTCCAGCGTGATATTCACTGCTCTTTTTCTTCTGGTTTCTTTCAAACTAAAGGTGGAGGCTGCCAGGTTTATCGCCAGGGGGTAAGACGATCTGCTAGCGGAGGCCTTGGGGCCGCAGCGCTGAAAGGAAGAGGAAACCCACAAGTGTATCGTACAATCTCAGTTTACAGATTCAAAGATTGACAATAAAATGGAGGTCAAGTTGTCGCCCAAAGGTAAAGCCAGGCCCCTCAAACGTGCTGCGCCGCGGGAGCTAACCTGGAGACGCCACACTGTTGCCGATCACGGGGGCCACAGCATGGGAACAGTCGCAGTGGGGAGAAGGGGGAAAAAAAGAGACACAGAGAGCCATAGATAGAGAAACACACAAACAGAGGAGGGCTTTAAGCAGACAGAGAGCAGCGGACAGAAAAAGACACACAGAGGCTGAGGAGGGACTTAGAGCGGCGGCTGAAGCCGAACTGTCATGAGAAGATGAGAGTTGCCATGGCCACCCAGGAGCCACCCGGCAAGCATGTGAGCAGGGGAGGTTTCGGGGGGCCAGAGGCCTGGGCTCGGCCTCGCTGGATCACATGCGCTAACCAGGGATTATGTGCATAAGTGATGAGCGCTAAGCCGGCAGGTGAAGAAGGGAGGCCCTGGGACAAGAAGCGCACCATCCCTCAGGACAGCTCCCCCTCGCAAAAAAAAAAAAAATCTGGGGGGAACTTTTTTTTTCTCTTCCCCCTTCCCAAGTGAGGCTGATCTGCCGTGTGAAGGGGACTCAGCCAGAGGTCCTCGAGTGCTGAAAGGGCATCCCCCAGGCTGCTTTCAGCGCCTAAGTGGCCAAAACGCCGGTCTTGTGAGTCATCTTGAGTGGCAAGAATGGGCCATCTTCACATTCATAAATCCCAGTGCAAACACACTTGTGGATATGGACTAAGCATGGATGAGGATGAGGACCACATGGCAGCATGTCAGCAGGACTCTTTTCTTTTCTTTTTTTTCTTTTTTTTTTTACAAGCTTCTGGCTCACCGCGGGAGTAAAAGCCAACTTTTTTTCCAAGCCCTGTTTTAACCTGTCGGGAAGCAAGAAAAAAAAATCTAGTTTAGCTGCTGCCCAAAGTTAACAACGCGGCATCTTTGTGCAGCGGAGCCTCATCGCTTGCGAGTGAAGGGATCAACAGGTTCCCGGGTTGTTTTTGCCACAAGGCACCGACGGCTCATAATGTCCGTGGCTTTACAGGAATGTGTTTGAACCCCGGACGGCACAAAAGAAATTCCCATGGTCAATGGACAGAAAGTACACAGTTAACCAGCAGCCTCCTGCCCCTCCCCGACACCTTTTCAAGACGATAGTATCCCTCCACATATTAACATGTAAATACACTTAGATACTCTGACAATGCACTGAAATGCATATAATCTACATGCTAACTAGTGCTTTAAAGCGCCTGGGCTGCTGAATGTGGCTCGGCGAACACTTTCATGTCGGGGGGTTTTAAAAATTAAATGTGAGGCCTCTCTTAGAAAACCTTAAAAGCCTCCACACACACACACACACACACACACACACACACACACACACACACACAAACACACACGCACCCTTTTTTTCAATTTGATGTGCAGGAAGGCGATGACTGGCTTTCCTTTTCAAAGTGCAGTGGACCTGGAGTTCAATAAGACTTTGCTCTCGTTGCCTTTGCGCTGCCCTCTATCTCTTTTTTTCGAGGTGACAGATGGCAGGTCGCCCCTCCCACCTCCACCCCCTCCCCCCACCCAGCCTGCTGGAGGTGTACTGACTCGGAATAGGCTTACTTGAAACCTCCTCAGGTTGTTGTTGACAAACACGAGCCCAGATGAGTCGGCTAATCCCCCCCCCCCCCCCCGTTACCCCCCCCTTGTCGCTGCATAAACAGGTCTGAATGCGCTAGGGGTGGCAAAAAAAACAAAACAACGAACCTCTGTCTCCAGCCGTCTCTCATCTCCAGCGGGGTTTAATCTGACGCCCGCCGTTCAAATTCAACCATATTTTTGATTCAGCTTGTCGCCATGGTTACCAGTTATTTCCCATCTTCGACCACCCCCCTTCCCTCACCCCCATCCCAGCCTCCCCCCATAGCTCCTCTTGCTCCATTGATACCCACAGCCCCCCCCCCCCCACACACACACACACACACACCCCTCACCCCTTCTCTCTCCCCCTTTCTTTTTGTCTCCCCCCCAAAAAAAAACAAAGCACGGAGTGAATGCGCTCTGAGGTAGGTAAATGTATTCAGTGACATCAGCCAGGACGAGTCTATTCTGCCGGATTCCTGTACCACTTGTTTCCAGCCTTGTCTGGGGGCCGGACACTCTGTTGGCTCCATTGTCCCGCGTGTATTCCACACAGGCCTGCAATTAATGGAGGCCTTGTCTAAGGCTCCTGGAGCAGAAACTGCTGTTGAGGAGGGGGACAAAAGGCGAGCAGAGCTGGGTAGTTGAGAAGGGGGGGGGCGTAGGAGTTGCTATGGGAGGAGGGACACCCCCTCCACCCATCACCCCCCCATCTCAAAAAGACGGAGGGAGGAAGGGAGAGATGGAGGGATGGAGAAAGTGAGCCGAGGGCTGGATGAGATGTTTTAAGTGATCCCTTCTGTCTGCGCCCTCCCCTCCGTTCCCGGGACGTTGTTTTCAGAGGAGCCAGTTGAAAGGGAAGCCTCGTACCGTTTGATGACCACGGGCCGCTGATGGTCATTTCACTGCCTGCGCCACCGAGGAGACGGCCGGCTAGATAGAGGGGGATGGAGGCGGAGAGCAGCGCTCAGGCCAGGTGAAGCAGCAACCAGAGGAAATGAGAACGCTACGTCTGAGAGGCGTTACTACGTTATAAAAGTGCAGGAGCAGATAAAGCATTGGGGAAAAAAAACAGAATGTCTCTTGATTCATAGATTTCAGTGATGGATTGTCACTGACTCTGAACCCCTGCTGGCTGCCTAAAGCCTCCGTGCCTTGAGTTGCCTGCCCAGCACTTTTTGCACACCTCTTCAGTTCAGCTCCATAAGTCCTGTATCATTACATCCATACATAATAACTTCCATTTATATAGCGCCTTTCAAGGAAGCCAAGGTCGCTTTACAAGGTAAAGTAAAAAAACAAACAAAAAACAACAACAACAAAACAAAACTTAGCAAAACAGGAAGGGACCTAAGCTCATCATTTCTTGAGGTAAAGCCAGGGAGAAAAGCTTTTTGAGTTGGACTTGAAACTGTCCAGAGTCGGGGAGTTACGGACTGATGGCGCTGTGCCTGCAGATGTTCCCCAAAAAGAGGATTTTTGCCACCATCCCCATCAAGGGTCTCTTCGTTTTGGTGGTAACTTTGGAAGGGAAGACTCAATGTTCTCTGCCACCAGCTGCATGTGGCTGCTGACAAATATCACAAGTCAAACATCTCAACGGGCTCCCACAGTCGGCAGCCATCACACAGATGCACATCTGTGTGGGTTTTTTTTTTGGTCAGAATTCATGCAAGTGCAGAATGGCTCCGACAAAATTGGGAAACCAAGTCTGTTGTCACATAAGTCCCCCTAAGCTGCTGTCTTTTATTCACTTAGGTCACATCTGCTTGAATGATAAATAATCAAATCTAATCTTCCTTCATCTTACACTTTAAACAATTTTTTTGTTTTACTTTACAATACATAAATAGCTTGAACTAGTCTTTGAAATGATTTGTTTTTCAGTCTCAGCTCCCGATAAATAATCTCTTCCACCCCCTTTCACTGCTGTTCAGTTTCTTTTCTGGTGCCTCAAAAATGATTCAACTTCTCCTTATTTAATGTTCTTTATTATTGCATTTAGTGTTATTATTACATTTGCATTTAGGAAATGCAACGATGAACATCCTTTTACCACAATGTGTTGTTTTGAACTTTCTTTCATTTTGCACCATTTTTTTCAGTTTCTTCTCCTGCTCTTTTTTCCCCCTCTTTCTCAGTTTTTCCTTATCAGTCACATGCTGGACTTTGATAGCTCTCCAAGCCGCCCTTCTCCTCTCACTCCCTTCCCCGCATTCCCACACTGATAGAGATCAGGGTCGAGCTATAAACCTCATGTCCTCATCGCGTTGCCCACAATAAAGGGTTGTTTGTGGCAGAGCAGCAGGCTCTCTGAAAACACTGCTGATAGGATGTAATTTATTGTTGGATGGCCTCTTTCTGCAGAGACGCTGCTGTGAGCGCAACCTCAGGCTCTCTAAAAGGAGCGTCTTGTTAGAATCCATTCCGTCCAGTTGGAAGATTAACGGACGACGGTCAAGAGGTCTGCTTGAGACAGGAAGAGCATTTATTAGATTGAAGCTAATAAAGAAGTGAAGAAAATTAAAAGTCAAAGGGAGAAAAGCCTGGGCTAAGAAGTCAAATTTGTTTTGGGCTGCATTTTAACGTTGATTTCGCTGGTGCTTGAAGTCGTCTTCATGTGGAGAGAAAAAAATACTGACCTTGCTTCTGGGGTCATTTCACCTCAGAGGATTTAGGAGCTTTACTGAAAGCATCTGAAGTCTATCAGGGAGGATAGAGGCATCCTCTGGTCAACCTGGAGCAGACTGGGGTGTCAGTCAGTATGTACAAATCAATCTAGCAGGCAGGGCCAAGCATAAAGGTGAATCTTAAAGTCTCTACCTAGATGTAATTTTTGTTTTAATGTAAAAGAGCTTAAGCTTAGTGTAAAACTGTGAAATGGATAGTAAAAAAAAAAACGGCAATCTGGAAAAATAAATAAGTCACAAGACCTGAAAATGTATAAACATCTATGACATAAAAAACAAAAACATTTTTTTCAAGATCCATACATGCGTTATACTTTGTTGCTCATATTCAAAACACCTTATACATAGTACTTACCACATTGCTCATAAGGTAAAGAACAAAATAATGCTTTGAATAAATACTTTTTCATGAAAAAAAAACTATATACGACTATATACAGATGTCTATATACAGCAAAAAAATCTTTACAGTGGACTGCTGTAGTTTCACTTTACATTTTTGCATTTTTACTTTTTATTGTAATCACCTTTATTTGTTTCAGTTAAAGTAGTGAAAGGAATGTGGACTGTAACCGAGGCCAAAGCGATGAACCACATCCAATTTCTGCTTGAAAAAGCAGAGTTCATAATGTTTTTTTGTCAATGGAAATACGATTTTGTTTCCATAGAATAAAAACATTGTTGTAAAAACTAGCGCAAATGTAAAATTTTGAGTTAAGGAAGCGTGCCTTCTTAATCCATCTTGAAAACAACAATTTGGTGTGTGAATGAACTCTTTTAAATCCGTTTTCTCCCTCATCTTGCTGAGACGCTCAGAGGTAATCTGAGTTCAAGGCACAACGTCACGGTGCATCTGAAATTTTCCTCTTCAGTGGACATGAGGCCTGGAGTCAGTCAGTGGAGCGATGCAGCACACCCGACCCCTGAAGAGGTGAGTGTCTGCGTCTCACTTCTATCAATTGTTTTTGTGCATTAACATTTTTTGCCGTCACAGTTCATTTGCATGGTGACCATTTAAAACAAATAAGTAAAAAAAACAAAAAACGGATTTACGTTTATTTATATGAAGGAATGAATCTGAAAAATGTAAGTAAAGGGATAAAATTATGATAATTATTGTTTAAATTAAATATTGTTGTTGTTGTTATAAATTATCCGTCAAACTCCAAATTGCACAACTTGTCAAAGACCTGCTGCATGGCTTCGCCTTTCTTTTCTTCTCTTTTCTTTTTTTCTTTTCTTTACTTGCCTCTTCTTCTTTCTTTTTTTTCCACTGTGACCGCTCCGCGCGGTTCTGTTTTGTCTTTCCAAGCGCCTCCGGTCGTCCTCACGTCGTAGCCAATGAGAGCGCCGCTCCGTGCCATCTTCCCGCCCCTCGAACCGTCTACCGCGGTGCCATTGGCCAAGCGAACTGACGCCTCTGGAAACTCGCCCACGAGCCGCTCGCGTGCAGCTCTGTCCCACGCATAAAAGTGAGAAGCTGGCGCGAGGGCCGAAGAGAGCGTCTCGGCGGGAGGGAGAGAGAGGGAGCAGGTCACATGACCATTGACGGCTGCTCGCAGCACCGCACTGGAATTATTGCCGTTATCATTGTTTTTTGTATAATCGCGGGTCCTGCGTTTAATTTATGAACCCTGCTTGTAGGGATTCCTTTTTAATTGTGACGCATTGACGTGAAGATGCCCGCCGGAACTGTTGAGAGAGCTTCCCCATCCGCCGTGGCCGCCACCCCGGCAGCTGGGGAGTCCGCACCGCAGAGACCCCGCACAATGACAGAAAGCAGAAAGGTGAGCAATTCAAATCAATAAATACAAATATATAAATGATGGACAGACAGACAGATAGATAAAGTGAATTGCTATTTTGCCATTTTAATAACTAGATGTTGATATTGTCCAAATAACTAATTAACTTTAAATAACTAAACTAAACTTCTGTTCCGTTTCAGTCCTCCAAACCCATCATGGAGAAGCGGAGACGTGCGCGCATCAACGAGAGCCTGGGCCAGCTGAAGACTCTCATCATGGATGCACTCAAGAAAGATGTAAGGATACAACACATCTCCAACACAACAACTAATTCAAAAGAAAGGACCTAGAATTCCTGGTAAAGTTTCAGACAAGACTTGAATGACTTTTTGTTGTTGTCGTTCTGCTAGAGCTCAAGGCACTCAAAGCTGGAAAAGGCCGACATCCTGGAGATGACCGTGAAGCACCTGAGGAACCTGCAGAGGCTTCAGATGACTGGTGAGGGAATTAAAATGATGATGATGTATACTTTTCATGTTGCATACTTGCTGAAAATCACACTTAGATAGATAGATAGATAGACAGATAGATAGATAGACAGATAGACAGACAGACAGATAGATAGACAGATAGACAGATAGACAGACAGACAGATAGATAGATAGATAGATAGATAGATAGATAGATAGATAGATACTTCATTGATCTCCAGGAGAAAATCAAAGATGGTTCACAAAACAAACTAATGAGGGCAAACAGAACAACAAACACAACCAAACTGAAACTGATGCTGATGCACTGGTGATCATATTTGGATCTCCAGCTTTCAAGTTCCCACGGCCTGACGTCCTCCACCACCATCTCACAGAACATCCACCAAACATTGTCTTTTTTTTTGTTGTGTTGCTCAGCAAAATGATTTCTTTTCCATCTTTGCAGCGGCCGTGAGCGTGGACCCGTCCTTCCTGAGCAAATACAGAGCCGGGTTCAGCGAGTGTGCGGGAGAGGTCACCCGCTTCCTGTCCACGTGCGACGGCGTCAACTTGGACACCAGGACTCGCCTCCTCAGCCACCTGGCGGCCTGTGTCACCCAGATCAGCGGCGCCAACCTCTACACGCCTCACCCGGCCCAGAGCGGCACCCGGGTCCCAGCGGCCTGCCCTCCTCCACCACAGGGGCCTCGCAAAAGCGGCTCGGCGGTGCACTTCTCCTCCTCCTCCTGCTCCTCCTCCTCCACACTGGACGCCGTCAAGCCCTACAATACCGCCGCCGGCTTCCAGGTCGTCCCCACGCCCGACGGACACTTTGCGTTTCTGGTCCCCAGCGCGGCTCTGGTGCCGCTGGGCGGCCACAACGGCCCTCACACGTCCCCTCTGGTGGCCCCTCTGGTGGCCTCGGACTCCGTGTGGAGGCCGTGGTGAAGGAGGCCGAGCTCCACGAGACTCCGAACTGTTGCACCGCGATTTTTTTGTACATTTTGTAAATGTTTGATAACTTGAAGGGGGACCTTGTCTTCTCTGTGTGTTTGTACAAGATTGTTGCATCGCTGGGATTTTTTTCTTCCACTGGAAAAACTGAAGAGAAAGCCTTAAAAAGCACTGTATTTTTTGAGATTAATAAAGCATTTTTTTTTTTAAAAAAATGATGCTCAAAGGAACATTTGCTGCAGTGCCTTTCTTTCTTTTGTCAGGCTGACTTCAATTGTGAGAGATTGTATTTCAACTCAGATGTTGACTAACGTATAAGAAAGAAAAAACAAGTGAGTAAAATTAGCCCTAGTTCCTGTTCGTCCCAACCATCTGCTCATCCCCTTTAAAATGACAACAGACCTACTGTCTCCCAGGATGTGAATATTCCAGTAGCGATGGGAGAGACCTCAGAGACCAAGTGAGCAGCTTGTGTAGAGATGACTTGACTACTGCCACACAGTCACAGTCTTCTGCAAGACGATGTTGCGAGGTAAAGCTAAGAGCAGGCAGACAGCTTGAATAACAACAACACAACTATAGATTAAAGGCCACATGAGATGATTTAGTGGAGTTCAATTCTCAAGACATATATATGTGTGTGTGTATACAGGTATATACATATTGCTAATCCTTGTTTGAATGAAGGATTCATTCTTGTATTAATCTGTGTTCTCTGGTGTCCAGCTTGACTCCTCCTCTATGAGGCGACATGACACGTCCACACTTTCTAGCTGGTTTTGTGAATATAAATGCCCCTCCCCCTTCCCATCACCCCACCTCCCAATCTATTCTGACTTCATCAAACTCAAAACACACATATGTATTCATGTCATGTCATGGCATTCCAAGTCATGCCACCGGATCCATTTAAAAACTCTGCACGCTGGTCCTTTAAATTCCCGTACGTGTGAAAAGTGTGACGAATCGCAAAGCGACCCTCGATGACAGAAGCGCTCGTTGTGCACAAAGGCCCGTCAGCAGCGGCGGCGTAGAGTCAGCGCGGGCCAGCATGCGTCCTGAGCGTGGTGCTCGCCCAGCAGGACGCCAGCAGAGCGTGACCAGAGGTCACAGGTGCCTCTCTTTCACACTCTGCAGCCCCAGCAGCGTGTTGCCTCCAATCTGGCAACCCGTCAACAGAACCTGGCAGCCCGTCAGCGGAAGACGGGGCCTCCCTTTGACGGCGTCACACAGTGGCACCTCCAGAGGCTAACACACCCACACAGTCCTTAACTAGTGGGTTGATCTTAATTTAATATTCATGGAATTTGCAAGATTAGGTCTGAAATAAGCGCAGAAATGAGAGCAGCAGAAGCCACATTGTTATTGTTGTTGTCATTGTTTTTTTCCAGGCTTCTGCTGAGAGAGAGTGTGATTAATCGCTGCTTCAGCACATGCTCATTTTTTTTCCCGTAGCTCTGCGAGGAGAAAAACACCAAACACGTTTTTTCGCTTGTGCCGTGTGTAAGAGGAATCACAGGATGGCCCACTCTAAAACGTATTAATTCTCCTCGCTTTGTGCAAATGATACAGTCAATTAAGTTTACATCTCTGTTTTGGCACAGCCAAGAGTGGCCTGGCAGCGAGGACGAACGTGAAACAAAGACAGACCCCCCCACCCCTCCTCCTGCGGGCGCATCCTCTAAGAAGAGCCCCCGAAACATAAAAACAAAGCCGGGCCCCTTGGAGGCTCAATGGCTCCTCTCTTTGTGCCACTCTCCATCTTCATAAAGGGCCTTCCCCTTGTTTATCCAGGAAGAGGTTTAATGGCAGGGGGGGTTGGTGGTGAGGTGCCAGTGCTGGGGGACCATGCTGTCACATTCACCGTGTCTAAAGAAGGCTTATTGTTGGCTCCGTTCCCAAAGGTCCTGCTCTTAAAGGCTTTCTGGAGAACTCCTCTGACCGGGCCGCTCTCTCTTTGGAGACGAGGGGCTGTGAAGTGCTAACAGGTTGTTTATCACCGATGGAGAATTTGGCTCCAATGCAGAAGTGGCAAACAGAAGACAGTCGGTGTGCTCCAGATCGCAGAATTAGTTTTGCATCTTGACGCGGCACATTTTAGTGCCGCACACCTAGACTCTCAGCAGGGCCTAGAGCTGCTGCTGCTTCTAAACCCACTTTCGCCTCCCCATCTTCTTCTTCTTCTTCTTCTTCTTCTTCTTCTTCTTCTTCTTCTTCTGATTGAACTTTATTGATCACAAATTGGGAAACTACACTGTTGCAGCAGTCAAAAATCAATACAAAAAGTAAAATAAAATAAACTATACAGTAGTTACAGTTTACAGTTAAAAGTGGTTAAACTATACAGTAGTTACAAGAAATACAATAAAATATAAAAAATCCAATCGATCAATGTACAACAAATCAGGGGCAGATGTGCAAAAGACAGTCAAAGATGTGCAAAGGCTGGGATAAGCCAGGCTTTATAAACCATTTGTGCATTATTTGCCATTGAGTCCAGTTAAAAAGTCCAGAATGCTATCTGTCACAGAGGGGGGAAGAGTTGTACAAGGTGATGGCTCTCGGTAGGAAGGATCTTCTGAAGCGATCCTTCATACAACGCAGCTACCTCAGTCTTTTGGAGAAGACGCTCCGCTGTCTGTCAAGAGTGTGGTGGAGACCACCACCGCCTCAAAGGTCTCCTGACTGCAGCCAATGACAGAGCCAGCTTTCTTGATACGTTTGTTCAGTCTGCCAGTGTCACTGGCTGAGATGCTGCCACCCCAGCAGAATACAGAAGAGAAGAGAGTGCTGGCCATGACAGACTGGTAAAAGATCTCCAGCATCTTGCTGCACACATTGAAGGATCTCAGTTTCCTCAGGAAATAGAGTCTGCTGCAACCCTTCTTCTACACAGCCGTGCTGTTGACCCTCCAGTTCAGTTGGTTGTCGATGGTCACACCCAGGTATTTGTACTCCTCAACCAACTCCACATGCCTGTCCCAGATGCGCAGGGGTTTCAGAGTTTTTCCCTTCCTCCGGAAGTCAATCACCATCTCCTTGGTCTTTTCCACGTTAAGCAGCAGGTGATTGTCCCCAGTCCACTCCACAAATCTATCCGCCAGCCCTCTGTACTCCTCCTCCTGTCCACCATTAATACAGCCAACAACAGCAGAGTCATCAAAAAACTTCTGGAGATAGCATGACTCTGTGTTGTACTTGAAGCCACTAGTGTATTTGGGGTCTTTGGCACCAACATCATGCAATATTCAAAGTCACTTAAATAGCCTTACTTCCTCATTTTGATGCTCAGTTTGAACTTAAACCAGTAGTGCTAACTGTGTAAGCCTGTACTTGCAGTAAAATGCAGTTTTATCATGTATAGGCAACTGAGTTGCTGCCATGTGCCTGGCTACCTGTGTATTTGCAATAACATACAGTTGAACAGGTGTACCTAATGAGATGGCCAGTGAGTGTGTTCTTTTATGCACAGTGACAATTCACTTCAAATGTATGAATGTTCTGTAAACTGAAATATGTAATAGCCTTATTGTAAATGAAAATGTCCATCTTTGGGATCTTCTTCTTCCTCTTCTCTACTACCACTATTACAAAAATTTTCACAGCAAAGATGACGATTTGTCACATTCAAACCAAACGTACACCATGTTAGCTTTCCCGCGAACGTTATCAAACTGAATTGATAATGGCCATTTGTTTGTTTATACCGGGGTTGCTTAAAGATTTAAAAAAATATATATATAACAAATTGATAATGAACTCTGCCACCATTTGGATGTTTGGATATTTGCTAGGTCTGCATCAACAAGTTGCTAAAGGAGGAGCTTAAAAAATCCATGCAAAGTCCTTGGCCTGTTTTGAGCGCACGGGTTTTCCGGTGCATTGTTACACTCCAATCACCCACCCAAAATAATAAGCCAACATTTTTGCTTGGAAGCTGTAACACACTCTGTGACAAAGTGCTTACGCAATCTGGAGCACACCTAAAATGTGCTGCTGCTCCTGCTGCTGTAAACCACAATGACCCTCCTCCTCTTCCTCCTCCTTCCGGATGGAAGCCCCACTTTGATGCCATGTTTTCCCAAACCTTGCAGAGCACAGAGCCGTAAACAGGGAGCAGGGCAGGGCCTTGGTCTGATTGATGGCCTCCCCTCACAAACATTAGTGACGGCGCTGACAGGTGCCCCCCCCTGCCCCCCCCAAGGCCCCCTTGGCACCCTCTCGCACCCCCTCCGAAGCTCCCCAACACAAAGTCCCTCTCACCGGAAACGTTCACCGCCTCCGCCTCTGCGGGTGAATCGTCGTGGTATTGTTCCTGGAGGTTGTTGTTGTGCTGGACGGGGGAAGCGGTGGGTGTGGTGGTGGTGGTGGTGGTGGGGGGGGTTCCGAGTGGTCGGCGGTGGCGGTTCACATCAAGGCTAATGAATGGATCATGCACTCAACATCACTGGTGAATGGACAATGCTCGGGGTGCCTTCACTCTTTGATTTAGCTGGTTGTTTGTGCAAAACTGTGCAAGGCGCGCCGGTGGAAGTGCAGCTTCCGGGGGAGGGGACGCCGTACAGGCGTGTCACCCTAACAGTAGAAGAGGAGGATTTACGCTTTTGGGACACACAGAGGGAGATAATGGTGTGGTCATTAAAAGCCGACAACTCTGCCGGGGCAGCGTCGCGAGTCCTCGCGCCTCAAAGGGTGTGTTGTCTTAACCGGCGAGGCCTTGAATCCAGCGCTTGTTTCCTTTGAGGTGATCGGCCATATGCTTCTGAGAAGCCTGCAGAAAACACTTTTTTACCACAGGTGTCTGTTGGTTGTTTACCAAAATGAGCCCATTTAAAGGCAACATCTTGACTCATGAAGTCTGTTGCTAATAAGAGCGTGGTGAGGGGAGATAACTGTGTGTGTGTGTGCTGACCAAAATATTTGAAAATGGTCGTTTTCGAATTTGGAATTTGGAATTTGGAAGTTTAGAGAGAAAAAGAAATTGCCCTTCCACCAGAGGTGGCAAAAGTATTCCCATTCTGTACTGTAAGTAAAAGTACAATATATAGTATTGTAGTATACAATATATACTATATTAGTATAAAAAATAAATACAAAAATCAGAGAACTGATAATTGACTGAAACGTAATAAAAAGCTGTCAGAAAAAGAAACACTGAAGTAAAGTACAGATACCTAAAGGATCTATTTAAGTACAGTAACAAAGTATTTGTACGTCGTTACATCCCACCTCTTCCTGCCGCCATGTGGATGGTTAGTTATTTGCATCAGTCGCGACCAACATCATACTAAGTTCTTGGACTATTTTGAGTGCATGGGTTTTACAGCGCAACTCAATCATGTTGTTGTCTATCAAAATGACCCCATTTAAGGCAATGTTTTGGCCTGATAAGATCAATTCTACAATTCAACCTAAAGCAACAACAGCTACTTGAGGGGAGATAAATGTATGAATCTTGAATACTGAAAATAGTTTTAGCCAAAAACGTCAAATTTAGAAAGTTCCTGGTTTTTTCATCTTTAACATAGAGTTTGATCTTTCAACCACTTTCCTCGCTTATTCATAAACTTGGACTTGTCGCACTTTGACTCAATTCTCTAGATTCGGCATGTGAATGATGCTGCTCGGCGTCTGTGTTTTACTCAGCCACTGCTTGTTAACGCCACTTAAGCAGCCTCTATCGCAACACAATGGCCTCTTGAGATATTATTTCTTTCACCCCGGCGTTTTAAGTGTGAGAGTTCCCCCCCTTCAATTGCCTTGCATCGAGAAACTGGTGGGATTTGTGCTCACGCCTTGTGCAGAATGAAGAGCTTGCATGCATAATAATAATAAAAAAAATCCCTGAAAAACAAAAGGAGAAGCACTCCATGGGAGACCCGCAGCGCCGTGGGTCCTCATTCGCCCTCCATAATTGTCAAGTGATGATAAGGAGCTTATAGCCTCTTGTTATCCACCGACTGGAACAAGCAAAACAAAAGCCGGCCGATGGTGACGTGAAAAAGATTACCATTCCTGTGACACCTCCGCGTCCACTTAACACCCACGTCAGGTCAGCTGTTCATAATTTGGTCAGCAACACCAATTTGGCCTCCACCCAGGGGTCTGGGTGCGCTCAGGGGTAAATATTGACCCTTGTTTGTAAGCAAGACTCTTATTTTGAACGCACAAAATGGCCCATTTGTGTTGTAGAGTTGTTTGGGTCATTGTGTCATGGAGGATGGATGTCGCCCCCTCGCCGGCTCCGAGGGGGGATCTAATAGACACCTGTCAGCTTCACCACAGCCACTGCTGCTCGTTGCTTAACGAGGGACCGCATTTGTTTCAAGGTCCCACATCACACCCAGTTTGATTTTATGTTTTCCATGTCTGGTAGAGCTCTTTTGCACTATTTATTATCAGAAAAAATATAGGTCTACAGAAGGAAGCATAATTAGCTCTCTGTTTACAGCCCCCCATTAAAATGCTTTGTGTGCCTCCTGCTGAGTCTGGTGCTGCGTGGAACCGTTGACATGGTTGGAAGGGGGCAAAAATAAAGAAATCTGGTCTCAGAGGCAGGCTGGGGCGTTTGTTGTTACTAAGCTGGGAGGAACTGTTGTCTGCCCTGTGTGACATCACAAAGGGTACTCGTTTCCAGAACAGCGTGTTTCACCAATCTCCTGATAAATGTAGTGAGCAAAAGAAGGATGGACTTTTCTCATTTCTGTGTGATATAGAGGATGTATGATTCGCGACAGCGCTGGTGCTTGTGTGCTTAATCTGCGGGATGGTCCAAAATGATTTAACATCTTCGGATCAGAGCTCTGCTCTTGAATTCTCACCCCAGGCACTGGGTCTTCCATGACCTCTAGTCTTTGTCCCGTTTGTGCGTGACCTGCCCTCAGCACCGCCTTCCTCACCGTCCCATCTAAACTCTGTGGGAACACCACCACCACCACCAGGGCTTTGTGTTGTCTTGGGCATTTTGTGCGCCAGCAGATAATGTCTGCTCCCCTCCTACTTTGGCTTTCCCCCATCCTACTGCAGCGTGTCTGTTGTTAGCAGTCGGGTGAGATGTGACAGTGGTGGTGGTGTCGAGTCTCCTCATGGTACCTGAGTCACACCGTGCTGCTGTTAGTTTGCTGTTTTGATTTTTTTCTTTGGGCACTCATTGGCGGTGATGGATGCTGAAAGGCCATCTGTGTTGTAGATAACTCTATTAACTGTGGAGATGCTGCCCTGGTGGTGCTCATATCTGCAGACAGGTCAATGGGACTGGTCAGTGCTAAAATTAAAAATAAATAAATAAAATGACAAAAAAGAAACATTGCTTCAGATAAAAATACTATTATTGGTGTGGCAAAAATACAAAAAAGCTCCAGAAAGTACTTTTAACTCTGTATGAAAAAGAAATTAATTTAAACTGTGAAAAACAAATCCCTCTAAGTTTATAGATCCAGAATTTCATAAATTGTGTTTTTACACTGCTGTAATTTGTTTGTGTTTAAGTTGTTCTAGTCTCTGAAAAGCTACCAGATAACACAAGTAAACAATTTAGAAACTAATTTAATACTCATTTAATTTAAATTAGAATGTAGTTGTGCGGTGCTGTAATCAAACAAGTAGTCACTTAACAACTTCCATATGCCTCAGCGATTGTTCGCTAACAGTCTCGTCACAGGAAAGAGTCCTTCCCGTGGTTCTGGTCAAGTGAGGATTACCTCCAAAATGAGGACATCCCTCCAAACTTTGGAAGTAAGACTTTTTTTGTCATGTGCATTGTGACAGACTCGGACAGAAGACCCAATCGACCCCCTGCCCTTTGCCCCTTATTAACCCCGGGTTAGAGTGCTGTATTCAAGGTGTAGCCATCTGTGTGCCTGGCTGTGTCAAGGCTTCCCTCCTCCCTCACTCTTTATCATCCTTGCCAGTGTTCCGGGGCGCTCAACTGATCAGTGCAGGACTTTTAAATCCCTGACATGGCAGAACAGCTCAACACCACCACCATCCTCCACATATTTAATACCTATATTTGCTTTGTTTTCTTCCTTTTTTTTAAAACCTATGTTGGATTTATTCACCTTTACCTTTACAGCGGGGGCCTTTTCCTTGAGTGCCTTCAAGGAAATATCGATGAGGACTTGTTTAAAATGGCAAAATATAAATAAATCACAATCTGATATATAAAAGTACATATACTATATTAATTAGGCATGCATATTTGTATTTGCATAAGCAGACAACATTGTATTAAAGTTTGTCTATCAGAACACTGGGTGTGAAATCTCTCTTACTGACAGCCTGGCCACTGTGTTCTGAGTGGCTTCTTCTGTGAAGAGTCAGATCTTTTGGCTCTTTGTTTTACCACTTCCAACTTCTCTAATTCTGTTCTTTAACTTGTCATTTGTGTGTGCGCACACAAATCACTTTAATCATTTGACATATTCGCAACACTGAAGAGTAACAGAACTTTTTTTTTCCAGTCGGCCTACTACTAAATTGCTTTTGCTAATTGTGTTCATTGCATTTACAGCATTGACCATTGTTATCTATGTCTCTACGATATCTACATAGTGGAGAGAGATATCTTAATCTAATGAAATAAATTTAAAATGTGAGTAGATCTTGGTGTTCATCGCAGCCTCACCGCTCTTAATGAAAACAGTATTATGTTTTGTAATTCCTTCTCTCCTGGAAGGTGTTTCACTCCTGAGTCGTCAGCAGGTGGTGATCAAACAGAGAGAGGTCATGTGACTCGTGACAGATTTTTCAGATGGGAGATGATTTGTGATGTTCCACCCTTTCTATCGTAGTGACCAGCCAAAGACAGTCCATGCCACGCCACGATCAAATGTTTTGTTGGCATAATTTCCAGCGCAGGCAGATTTCCAGGAGTGTGACTTTGAGCGCACAATGTGTGGAAAGTGGTAGAGAGAATTTTGTTAAACTTGGGACAATGTTTTTATGGGAGGTTTACTTCTGGCCTTGAAGCCGTTTTACAACCCTGCCCTGAAGACTGGCCTCCCTGTCCAGTCAACCAGTCAGCAGAACAGTCAGCAGCAGCTTGATTGGCAGGTCAGTCAAACGCACGCTAGGATACATTTCCTTCTGCCACAGAATTTCACAAATATTCCTGAAGAGAACCGCTTCAGTTATTTCTTTTTAAAGGTGTAATGTCATCGAGCGTTTTATCGTAAATATCTGCCTGCCTCTGTTCCTGTTTTCCACCTTTGCCTATCAGTCCGAGGTCAATTGAACCCTCTAAATTGTCCGTAGGTGTGCATGTGAGTGTGAATGGTCGTCTGTGTCTATGTGGCCCTGCGATGAACTGGCGACTTGTCCAGGGTGTCACCCTGCCTTCACCCTAAGACAGCTGGGATAGGCTCCAGCAGACCCCGTGACCCTGAGCTCAGGAAGAAGAGGGTATAGAAAATGAATTAATGAATTAATGAATGCCTATGAGTCCCCTCTAGCGGCAGAGCAGCGGAACTGCAATGTTCTCACGTCAATACAGAAGTGAAGCCTAGATTCGACACACTTATGTAAACGAATCACAACATTAATCGAAAAGTATATATTAACATTTCAAATATTTGACCATCATTAGTAAAAAAAAGAAAACAACAATTTTATCGTTGTCAGCGCACTTTTAGTAACGATGAATCGAATTTATATTTGTGTTGAATCTGCTTCACACCAGGTGGCAACTATTTAAAAACCCTGCCAAAAACGCATAGGAAAAGTTAAGCTAGTGGAGACGTATAGGAGACGTCAGTGGAAGCAGGGAAGGAAACCAACAGAGGTCACATCAGTTTATGGCTTTTCATCAAATAAAAAGCCATCATATCGGTTTCTGTTTATATAATAGTAAAATAATTAGATATCAAGCAAGATGTTTTTAATTTAAGTCATATATTCATATCATTGAAACAATTATTTATCTATTGTGCGTTCAATATCAATTTTTATTTTTTTTTATTTTTTATTTTTTAAAAAGCACATAGCCCTTCACTCATTGCAGTAGTTAAGGTTTTCCAATCTTTTCATTTCAGTTTGGAACCAACACCCCTGTCAGTGAGCTATCCCACCAGGCCACCAAGCCCTTCGCTCTTGGTTTTCTAATGATGGTGGATTTATCTTTGAATTTTGGCTGATGGACTTTAAATATTGTGTGAGAGTGCAACCCTTTTATTGAATCACACCCAGTCCGTCAACTCCCTGAGTTACTGATGCTGACACAGCAATGGCTTTGTTTTGTGGTCTTCTCTCTTTTGTTGACTTTAAAACATAACGTTATGAAAAACGTTACATAACATTTTACATGTACATATACATAAAATTGATCTAATTCTCAAAAGCAACAAAATACCAAAAATTGTTAGGAAAAGACTAAGCAACCTGTGACATGAAGCAGCTAGCCAGGGAAAATGTGGGTTTGACCCACGTTTTGGCAAATATTTGCCCTGGAACACAAACGTTCTGAACTTTGTCATTTAAAGGGGAGGAAAAAAACATTTGGTGTTGAGTAGGAGGTTTGTTTACATTATCGGCAGTGAGAAGAGATAATATAAAGGATGAAGGATTGATTTGTACAGGGAACAAAGTCTGCTGAGCAAAGATGTGTCACTCGGCGGAAGTCTCATGTTTTGCCTGATTGTTGCAGTTGGAAAGCTCCTTTTGCACGACATGCTCGTGCACTTGGCCGTCCTCCTGCAGGAACTGCACCCTCACAGTCGTGGGAGAGCCCTTCCCCACCCTGCACTTGACAGTTAGGGTGTCGTTGTGAATTTCTTGCCTGCAGTGGCCGAGATCAGGCGCCTGCTCACCGGACTGCCAGCAGACCAGCTGGTCCGTAGTGACAGAGGCCACTGGCCGTCTGCGCAGGAACAGCGGCCTCTCGCACAGCATCCTGTCCAGCATCTCCACGCTGTGGCTGTTCTTCAGCACCCAGTCATGCAAATACCGCAGGTGGCAGTCGCATCGCCACGGGTTCCCATGCAGCCTGATCGTGTGCTGGACGGCCAGGGGGTCGAAGAGACCCTCAGGCAGGCTCTCCAACCGGTTGTCGGACAGGTAGAGCTGCTGAAGGAGCGACTGGCCCTCAAACTGCCGGGGCTCCAGTCTGCTCAGGTTGTTCTTGTGAAGGTGAATGGCCACGATCCCTGTCAAGTCAATGAATAGCATCTCGGGCAGCAGGGTGAGCTTGTTTTCTGAGAGGTCGAGGTAATCCAAAAAGAGCATGTCTCTAAAAACGTCTTGGGGCAGCTCGTGCAGCTGGTTGGAGGACAAGAGGAGAGTGGAGAGCGACGTAAGACGGCCCAGCAACAACACTTCCTTCAGCCTGTTGCCGCTCAGGTTGAGCTCCGTCAAGTTGGAGGCCTCCTGACCAAAGACTCTGTCACTGAACGTTGTGAGAAGGTTCCTGCGGAGGTTCAGCACCTTCAGCTTGGTTAGTGCAAACATGTCATTGGCCAGCTCTGAGATTCTGTTTCCCTCCAGGTGAATCTCGGTCAGCTCGGAGGTGTTCCAGAATGTGTCTGAGGGAAGGGTGGCAACGAGGTTGTTGTTTATTCTCAGGACCTCCAGCCCCGTGAGGCCGGCGAAGGTCTCCTCTCTCAGCGCTCTCATCTTGTTCAGGGACAAATCCAGGACGCGCAGGTCTTGCAGATTGCGAAACAGAAACTTGGGCACTTCCGAGATATTGTTCCCCTTCAGCTGCAGGAACTCCAGCTTTACCAGAGAGTCGAAGACGTCGGGAAGCAGCGTCTCTAAATTGTTGTAGTTGAGCATCAGTGTGGTCAGGTTTCCCTGCTTGGCAAAGGTCTCCGGGAGCAGCCGGACCAGCATCGGGTTCCCGCTGATCTCCAGCTCCTTCAGCTCCACCAAGAGTTCGAAGGCCTGCGAGTGGATGCTGCGAAGGTTGTTGTTCAGGAAGACGAGCTTGGTGAGGTGGGGGCTGTTTGGTAGAGAATGGGAGAAGAGGTAGTGCAGCTCCGAGGAGATGATCACAAACTCCCGGATCTTGCTGGACGTGTTCCTGGGTAAGTAGGGCAACCCTCCATCGGTGCACAGCACCTGCAGCGGGGTGAAACACTGGCACCTCAGCGGGCAGGAAATTTGTGAGTCTGTGTTGGCCTCGGGACAGCAGTGAAGCAGCAGCAGCAGCAGGAGCAAAGGCAGAATCGAGGATGCCCCCATGTTTTACTGACAAAACACAAAACAACAATAAATAAAAACAGGAAATGTTTCAGAAGCAAGGAGATTTCAAATTCACTGACTCACCACAGGGCGACAAATCACTAATGTTTTTCTTGTTTGACGTTGTGATATTCAGTGCACCTCCGCACACAGGTCCTCTGCTGGCTCTGTTAGCTGGTTTACTGGAAGTGGCAGCAGCAGCTTTGGATTGGGAAAGACTAAACCTTTGGTCAGCATCCAGCACCGGCCATGATTTCATTTGCTCTACACACACACCCACGCATGCGCACACACGCACGCACACACACACACACACACACACACACACACACACACACACACACACACACAAAGAAACTCTCTGTTGTTACTTGTACAGAAACATGATAGTCAACTCCAAAACAGCAGAATGTGGTTTGAATTTAATTGTGCTGTTTTTCAGAACTTTATTAGAGTTTGAGAGTGATTTTATTTTCTCATTACATTTGAAGTTTTTTTTTATTGTTGATTTGGTTTGATTTTTGTATCAAATACAAACACAGCACTGTGTAAATAATGTTTACATTTTTTTCTAATTCGGAAATGTAACATTAAGTTGTTTGAAGCTTGACACAGATTTTTTGGTACAGATTTTTACATTATTTTTCGAGGTAATAGTGAATCACTGATTGTTATCACCAAACAAATCGATGAGTATCCCAGTGCTGGGAACGTTTGTCCATCTTAACTCTCTTATTTTAAGTGCATCAGAAAACCAAACTTTCCATTTCCCTCTGTGCTCTCTGCTAAAAACTACTAAATAATTCTGATTTAGTAAATAATCCAAAATAAAACAATCAGACTGAATATTACAGAAGAACCATTGAGAAGATGTGGCTGGTTAAAGAATTATCTCAGCAGTACTTCATGTTGAGCCGCCACTGTAAATTGCAGGAGGCCTTCAGCTCCACTAGAGGTCCTCCTGCATCTTCTCAGCCTAGATGTGCTGGTCTTCCTGGATCCTCCCTGTCCTCTAGGGACGGTTGATGGTGATATACAGGTAGACACAGCTGTAGGGAACTCACAGCTCCCCCCACACAGGAGCCACAGCAGCAACCTTTTTTGGCTGAGGGGCTGGTTTATTTATAATTTCTGACATTACCTTTAACTTTTCTACAATGGCCAACGCAGGCATCCAGCTCCTGGGATTCACGTTGGCCTTCCTGGGTTTCATTGGCTCCATAATTTCTACCATCATGGTGGAGTGGAAGGCTTCGTCCTACGCGGGAGACAACATCATCACGGCCCAGGCCATGTATGAAGGACTGTGGAAGACCTGCGTGTATCAGAGCACCGGGCAGATGCAGTGTAAACAATACGATTCGCTGCTCCAGTTGCCAGGTGAGTGTTTTCACATGGTAGCACGGCAGAAAACACTTCTGCCCTTTGTATCTGAACTTTTACTCAGCAAAAACACAGATTTGGAGAAGGCATCTGGGAAGTCAATGTGTGTTGGGAAGGTGATGTGGTGGTGAATGTGCAGGTCACAACTTGTCCACCAAATTGTTTTGGAATTGTTGTTTTGCGTACTTGATGACTTTCTGGGCCCATGGATCTTAACACAACAGCCACTGATAATTAAAGGGAATGCCACTACAAAAATGGCTATCAAGGTTATTTGGCAATAGGCCAAAATGCTGAACAACCCTGTTTAAATTTGGATCTAAAAACTGCGCAAACTTTGTGAAACTATTTGTCTCCATTCAAGGGAAGACCCTTCACAAGTTTGAAAAGGTGTCCAACTCCCTGCGTGCAGAGACATGTCAGCCAAATACCAGCAGCACAGAGGATCCTTTCGCCTCCTGTTGGGGGAAAATCTACACAAGTCACAGCGAGCCTCTGATTTATGAAAAAGAAATGGCAAATGACACACCATGTTGTGTAGAGACTTGAAAAAGCTTGACCAGATTAGAGGAAACATTGCTTTCAGACCACAAGGATCCATTGTGGACCTGCAGTTTGTGAACTTCCCTAACCATTGTGTGTGTGTGTGTGTGTGTGTGTGTGTGTGTGTGTGTGTGTGTGTGTGTGTGTGTGTATCTTCAGCGATCGTCCAGGGCACCAGGGGCCTGATGTTGTCTGCCGCCTTGCTGGGCTTCATCGCCATCCTGGTGGAAATGGTGGGCATGAGGTGCACCACCTGCTTGGCAGGGGAACCCCAGCAGAAGGACAAAGTCGCCCTGGTCGGAGGAGTCATCTTCCTCATCTCTGGTCAGAGCCTGTTTGAGTTTAGGCACACAACAGTGGTGTTTGGGGCATCAAGATGTTTCCTCTAACGGGGTGCTGTGTGTGAGTTGCGGTTCTCCTCACACCCGGCAGATGTTGCTCCACACTTGTCTCACTCTGACTGCAGCACTGCAGACTGCTGAGTGACATGACAGTGACATATTCTGCCTCTGCTTGCGACACTCCAGGTCTGCTGGCTCTGGTGGGGACGTCGTGGTACGGCCACAGGATCGCAAAGGAATTCTACGACCCATTCACTCCCACTAATTCCAGGTGTGTTGAAGTCTGAAATTAGCACGATTGTCCCCGCGGTCGTGGCTGTTGACGTGTTTCCTAGGTGAGCAAAACATTGTGTTGTATTAGTAAAATCAAAAATAGCTTGGAATTCCCATATGATGCAACAGCCACTTTGCAATAAGTTCCAACAATGGCGAGTGAACTCCCCAAAAATACGCAGCGAGAAGTCGGTCCTGCGCTCATTTTGCGAGAGAGTGTTTGCTATAGTTTTGGAAAGGAGCCCTTTGTGATGTGACGCATCTCGTAGCTTAGCGACCACACCTGCATATTGCAGGCAGGAGGGCTACACTTGACTTTTCACGGTGATCTGGAGAGTCTGGATTAATCAATGATACAAAGCTGATCTACAGGAGTTTTGTTCAGAATAATAAATGGTAAAATGTTTTTAATTCTGGACTTATAACTGCTGAATTTTAATAGTTTCTGATCACACATTTTGTTCACAAGATCTGCAAATTATCTGCAAATCTACAAATAACTAGTATCCAAATGCATAAAGCCATCACTGAAAGTGTGAAAATCTTTAGCAATTAAAAATTGAGTAATTTTGAAAAGCAAAAGCACTTAATCAGTGTTCCTGGGCAGTCAGAAAACAACCACAGCACCATGCTGAAAATAAACAACTCATCCAAGCTGTTAGGTCAGTTCAGTGTTGCCAGAAACTGCCGGGGGAACCTTGTGTGTGAGTTGCACAATATTCACATGACACATCTTCTTACTAGAATTCTCACCGTAGCAGAGCTTGTTTTGCAAGCTGTGTAAAGTGTGATACTCCCCCCCAGGTATGAGTTTGGAAGCGCGCTGTACCTGGGATGGGGTGCAGCCTGCCTCACCATCATAGGGGGCGGCTTCCTCTGCTGCCACTGTTCCAGCGACGGCCAGAGCAAGTCTCCGCGCTACCCACCGTCCCGCTCTGCAGGACAGCCGGGGAAGGACTACGTCTAAGCAGCTTCCTGCCGTCTTTCACACGTGTTGGCTTCAAGTGTACTTTGATGAGGTGTTGTCTGTGCTGTATGTGTGTTTTTATATATTGAGAGACGTATCCCCCTGCTCGTTCAAATAAACAAAAAAGAAAGAAAAGAAAACAACGTGTCACTTGCAGTTATGAAGAACACGTTGATACTCAGAAGGGGGAAAATGTCACTCCTCCACTACAACTTATGTCCCTTTACTTTCAACCTGATAACATGGGCGCTTTTGCCGTTTTCTGTATTATTTAATATTACCAATATGGTTGCAGTTACATTTTTGTTTGCGCACAATTATGATCACATTTCTTGGTTAAATAAAAGAAAAACAAACGAAGAAATAAAGCAATATTTATTCCTGCATTTTAACAAAAAATACATCGTTCTTTGGCAGTACTCTGAGTTCACCTCTATTTGCACTGCACTGCAAACGTGTTGAACTTATTCTAATCATTTATTTATTTGAAAATCATAAAACCTTACTATTAAGTATCACAAGTGAGTAAAATAATTCACTCCAAATTGCGTATATAATTCTTGATCAGTCTTAAGTACATGTTTTAAATAGGTTGTATACATGTTGTATCATGTTAGATGAAAAATCTCATCTGGCTCACTCGTCACAGGAGCTGCTGCGGTGTTTTCTTGCATCAGCAATGGCTCCTGCAGAATTCGTGGCCGCAGGGCAGGCAAAGCAGAGCTCATATGATTCCCCCTGACTCCTGTCCTGACATGTCCACTGCACCAGCACAAGAGCCCTTCACCGCTCACAGGAACCGGACCAGGATTCCAAAGTAGTGACACCGCCTACAAGGTTTCCTTTAGTCTGGAGGAGGAACTACTACACATAGGTTGACCCCCCCCCCTCACACACACACACACACACACACACACACACACACACACACACACACACACACGCTACTGTTTTTTTTACCCTTCTGACTGAGCTTGGGTCACCTTAAACACAAAGGGCAGAGAGCGCCCCCGCCTGGTGAATGAAATGCACGCAGGTCAAAACCCTCAAGGGTTTTGAAATATGAAGTTGAGCTGACATGTACCAAGTATACGGTAATTAAGGCCACCATTTAGCTATAACACTAATGAGAGTAAAAATGAAAAAAGCAAAGTGTGAACAGTGAGCAGAGAGGAGATGAATGAAAACATACAAAAGGAAGCAGAATAACAAGGGAGTGAACTTGAACGAAACATAGCAAAACAGAAAAATGAACAAACAGAATGTTACATTTATATTTTGTCATTTATATGATTGATTATTAATATTTGAATGAATGCATCGAGTTTAATTTCCCAAGTCTCCGTCATTTGTTTTTACAGTCAATCTCACATGAAAAAAATACCAAATAATTATTTTATTCTTCAGCTGTTTTTTGTCTTTTCATTGTTGTGCTGCCTAAATCTCTAATGTACTATGTTGGGCCATGCGTCTGTGCAGAGGTTGTTTGGTCTCACCACTTTGTTCAGTTTTGTTTCAGTCTTGGTGTTTTGTCCTTTGTCTGAGGGTGTTGCAAGGTCTGAAATGAACCGGAATGGCATGTTTGGGAAAAAAAAAAAATTTCTTACTTCCATTAATTACAACAAAAGAGCAGTAAGCATTACATAAACTGCGCATTGTAAAAAGTTGATTACAGTGACATAAGTGGTCACTAGGGGGAGACATGGACCCAAAGGCGCAGACGGGTTGGACAGGAATCAAAAAGAAAAAAAAATGTCAGCGGTGACGGAGAAATTTTTACGTCACAGAAAACGCAAAGATTTATTTTATTTTATTTTGAAGAGGTTTGTTTGCAAGGCTGTTAGTAGGCAAACGCACACTTCACCCATCAAGTGTGTCATGATGTCAATATTTACAGAATAGAATAGCAGAGCTTGAGAGGCCCAGGGCGTAGTAGCATTTCTAAAGGCAAGTAGTGCACATAAATCTGTATGTTGTTTGGTGGATAGAACTATGAGCTATGAACTATTTTTGTTTTACTCGCTACAAATAAGCATGTCTGCATAAACAGCATGTGTGCTCAAATACATACATACATTAATAAATTAATAAATGAAATAAACATGAAAAGCAATAATATTGTCCAAATAAATCAAATGTCATAAATGACTGAAAGCACTCAAATATGTGTAAAAACGTGCAAACTGTCACATTGCACTTTTAGATTTTAGCACTTAAAATAACATTCCCACCAACTGCTATTTGTGCTGGTTAGAAAAACAACAACAACAACAACAACAAAGAAAGAAAAGGTCATCATAGGGCAAACAAGGACACTCTGAGTCATTCTGGGTGACAGAGATTGCGGTTATAGACAATAACCGTAGTGACCTACAACATGAGAACAGACTCTGAGCCCCATCTGCACCTGATCCTCTGACAGCTCTAAGACCGGCCTCAAATGAAGCTAACTGACCAAATCCTATTACATGAAAAGTGTTAAGGCCTCAAAAGCAGCTTTGTATTTAATCTAATCCTGTAATAACACTTTTCTAATATGTGACACAGAGTTTCATCCACAATTAATTTTTCCCTTTTTTAAAAGATTGTTGTGCCACGTGTTTTTGCTAACACAGCTGTTAGCAGTCACTTTGGACACTTAAAAATTAATAATGAGTGACGAACCAAACCATCGGAGTCATTTCTGGTCTCATGAACACCCCCCATTACTTTCCTGGAGGGCAAAACCAAGGAAATGTACTGAATGTATCTGTCAGTAACACCACAGCAAGACCACAAGTGCTTACACACTCATTTAAGCCTCACACAGTCCAGGATTCTGAACAGGAGGTTCTGGTCGCCAGAACGTGCACAGGTCTATTACTGTGTTTTCCTTCTAAATAATCAGCTAACAGACTTAGAAAGCGATACAATAACCTTAGCATTGCCAAATAGATTATGAGCTCAGTGATATAATGTCTTGTTCACAACTGCTCTGTCGTCAAAACCCATTTTCAACTTCAGTTCCAACTGCAGTTGGAACTAAAAAATACCTTTGGAAAAACAAACCCCTCAAATGACTGCATTTTAAAACTTAGTTTCAGAGGAATGGCCAGGCATTGCTACATAACACACACTGAATAAGTAAATCTGCTCATACACTTACAGCATTAATTAATTGGATGACATAATCAGAACAACTAACAACAGCCATTAAAAAACACACTGAGTTGTTGTTTTCATGTGAAATACATGAAATAAAAGAGTGGAACAATATACAGTTGCCATTTACTAGACACTCTATTTTATGGAAGAACATATTGTAATAAAAAATAATAAAAGAAGTTTATTATTGCTCCAAACTTTATGAAACAAAAAGATACAAGAATTCCCATGTCTTGTATCCTTACAGTCACTGTGTGCTGAAACCTGTAATAAGTCTCAAGCTTTAGTTTAAACAATAATAGCAAATGAAGCAACTGTTCTGGCTGGTTGCCATGGTAAATTCTAAAAGGTCCCTGATACTATAATAATAATAATAATAATAATAATAATAATAATAATAATAATAATAATAATAATTATTATTATTATTATTATTATTATTATTATTATAATTATTATTATTATTATTACTAGTATTATAGTATCAGGGACCTTTTAGAATCAGCATAATAACAATAATAATAATAATAATAATAATAATTATTATTATTATTATTATTATTATTATTATTATTATTATTATTATTATTGTTATTATTATTATTATTATTATTATTATTATTATTACTACAATATGATTATGATCCCTGAAAAATCCCAGAACGGCAGCTCCCACCACTGCCTACTATCACAGTGTAGGTTCTTCTGTATGCTGAGATACAGATTCAGCAGTGACCCCTGATCTGGATTGACAGCCCTGGCTGTCGGCTGTATAACGCGGCAATCCCTGTGACTAGCAAGGCAGAGGGATAAACCCCAGATCAAAACTACAGGATCCGAACTGCTACTTAGCTTTTTCCTGGGGAGTTGAGACGGAATCCTGATTCACCTGCTCAGAAGTTGCAAGCTATCAATGTCACTGACATGCTTTCAAAAAAGTGATGAATTGTGGATCAGTGAGCAATTCTGTGCTGCCTTGTAAAATACCTGTTGGACTGTGATAAGTTCTTGATTTGGGTATGCGATCTGGTTTAGACACACACACACACACACACACACACACACACACACACACACACACACACACACACACACACGTATGATTATGTGTAAAGTTCAAGTGGAGCTGTCTGGGCTGGGTGCTGGCCGGGGCTTGAACCCCCAGCCGCCTCCACTGTAGCCTGTTGTTTAGACTACTGGGCCACACGCTTCACTTTGATCTGCATAAGTACATAAGCAACACTATTTGTATAATTTAACATTGGACAGTCATTTCTGCAAAGGGAAAAACTCTGAACCATGAATCATTTTCAAGCAAAAACAAAACAAAACAAAACAAAACAAAAAACGACTGGATCGTTTGGATTTTTGCGCATGTTGTGATTTTAAATTGGTCTTTTTCATGTGTGTTTTAGGCTGATCTGAGCCCTTACATTTTTTGGCACCTGAAAATGTTAAGATGTTGTGTTCTTTCCTGCTTTTTCATGCCAAACTTTCATCTTCCCTGCGTGTTTTGGACTGATCTGGGGCTTTCGGGAATTTATTGTGTTGTTGATGGTTACTGTTTGGGGCAACTGGAATTTATCAAAGATGTTGTGGCTCTTCTACGCATGACTAAAGTACTTATATACCTCTGTTGTCCTCAATCAAAAGGGGTGTATACCTCACTGGGCTAAACCCTTAGTTGATCGGATAGCCTATTGGGTTAGACTGCTGACTGTGGTGTGGGAGACCTGGATTCAATTCCTTTTTTAGGCAACTGAAATTTACCCATTATTTTATTCCTATGTATGTATGTATGGTTGAGGTACTACCTCTGCAGTCATGTGACAAGAAGGGTGGATAACTTAGTGGGATAAACCACTGACTGTCATGTGGGAGAGCATGGGTTTGATACTTGCTCGAGGTGAGTGAACTTCTCCCGACCAAAAATTTACCAGCGTCTGTTTTCTTTTTTCCAGAGGTTCTTGTAAACTTCTAAACTGTTTGCATCGAAGCAGCCAGGACTGCTCATTTGGCTAGATGTCTGACTGTGGTGCAGGGCACCTGGGTTCAATTCCTGGTTGCATCAACTGCAGTTCACCAACAATTTTATTCCCATATATTTAAGCTTGAGGTACTTATATACCTCTGCAGTCCAATGTCAGCAGGGGTGGGTAGCTCAGGGGGTTAGACCACTGATAGTTATGTGGATCACCCTGGTTTGATTCCTGATCCAAGTATCAGACTGTCTTCTATTTTCCATTGTCTTTTTTTTCAGAGGAACTTGTAAATGCATAACCCATTTACACTGAAGCATACAGGGTTTCTCATTGGGTTAGACTGAAGACTATGGTACAGTAGACCTTGAATCAGTTCCAGCTTGAGGCAAAAGGAAATTACCCAAGATTTTATTACCATCTATATGTATGCTTGATGTACTTGTATAACTCGATAGTAATCTGTCAAAAGGGGTGGGGAAGCTATCACTGTCAGATCTGCATGTTTTGGAAAGTCATGGTCATGAAACATTTTAAAAAGAAAAAAAAAAACATACTACAGAGTAGCATGAATGCATCTGGACTACAGAGGTATGTATGCATGTTAGTAACCTTGTTTATAGGCAGGTTTGGGCTAGATTTGGGGTTGGGATCAACGTCTGGGGTTAGGATTGGGGTAAGGGTTTGTCCTGGGATCAGGGTCTGGGATAGGGTAAGGGTTGGGTTTGGGCTGGGATTAGGGTTAGGGTCGGAATTAGGGTTGGGGTTAGGGTTGGTATCAGGGACTGGGGTTAGGGTTAGGGCTGAGGTTAGGGTCTGGCCTTGGGTTGGCATTAGCGTTAAGGTTGGCGTTAGGGTTGGGGTTAAAGTTGGGATTTGGGTAGAATTAGGGTTAGGGTTAGGGTTATGGTTTCCTTTCCTTTTAACAGAGGTAAAGAATTCAATCAGATTGAATCCAGTGTAAAGATCAACAGCAGATAGGTACAATGAAATACAAATACAAAAAATCTCTTTGTACTGCTTGTCTTCCATACAAATGACCTGCAACCTCAGCCAACACATTTGACCCAGAACAACAACCTCTAAAGATCTGGAAAAAGATACCATGACTCCTAGCTGCTACTTGTAACAGTGTTTTTGCAACACTGTGAAACTCCAGAATGGTTACGTCCATTTGATGATGTCACCAGATTAAATTTCCTGTTTAGACTGGTTGATGCCCATGCACTAGAACACTCTCACTAAAAATCCTCACTTTACTTTCATGCACCATCTCCATCCTCCAGGACTTGGGCCTCCTCCTGATGAAGGTTTCTTTTCTTGTGCATTTATGGTCCCAATTATCCTCTTGATCTCGTGTTTCTCTCATAACTGGGTACGTGGTAAAAAAGTAAAGAGGCACATGGTCACAGGTGGAAAGGGGGTGGTATTAATTTAGAAGGCACAGCTAAAGGCACACACACATACACACCAGGACAGATATACACATCAAACCGCATAATCCTCCAAGCCTTAACTAATGAGATCACCTCCACACAGAGGTCACTGATTCAACATGGCAGGAAGTCCAGTTGTGAGGGTTTCCTGTTCAGTCTGAGCTCTTTATAGCGCACAAACCGTTCAATTCCCATGTCTTTGTGTCTTATCAACTTCATCAGGCATCACAACCGGCCAATCAGACTCGGCTGGCCTCCGGCAATGCCACAAACTGTGGTCTGCACGTAGCAAATGTACACGCTCTGCCTGCGCTGTCTGTGTAGTAGGACGGAGAGGGACGCAGTGTATGTGATGCATGTGATGCGTCCTTTGGTTCGCTTGTACTTATAAAGGTAGTAGGAGTGGGAAAGTAATAATTGGCGGGATTCAGCCAGCAAGGCCAGCCCATCCCGTCAGACGGTTTACAAATTTTCCTGGAACTAGTGAACCTTTTGAAAAAACTGGCTGGACTGGCTCTGCTTTGGGGTCTGGACTGGATGTGGAAGTGAATGATTCAAGCGCAGCCACTCAGTCGACCCATGAAACTCCACTGTGACCCGTCGCCTCCTCCGGTCTGAAGGAGAGCAGGAGTCACATGAGATGAAATTCTATCATCATGTTACCCAAAGATTTGGTGCCATTAAGGAACACGTTTTTACTTATATACACACACGCACAATGACATACTACATACTGACATACTGATAGGAGATAATTTAGTATATTTGTATGTACGTGGGTATATGTGTACATATATATATATATATGTATATGTATATATATATATATATATATATATATATATATGTATATGTATATATATATGTATATATATGTATATATATATATATATATATATATATATATATATATATATATATACATGTATATATATATATATATATATATATATATATATATATATATATATATACATACATATATATACACACACACATAAATATATACACACATATACATGTACATATATACGTACGTCTTCAACGTACATATATGAGAAGGCATACAAGACTGAGAAGGCATCATTCTTGTCTGAAAGGTAAACTGTTTTTGTTGCTTTGCTTGTAAACGCTTCTGTTAATAAAATACATACAAAGGTCGATTGTTCAGTTTGTACCAAAATAAGATACTGATCGCTGCCGAATGGATTAAAACCGACAGCATGTTTTCCCATTAACTTCATTTTGTCTTCATTATAACTGGTGTCCCATGAGTCCACTTTTGGATTCGTCCCTCGTCATTCATCAGTATTTTTAACCCCCATCCCACTTTTGCATCAACTTCAGAAGTTAGCCTGGAGTAATGAAAAGGTTCTCATGCAACGTTTAAATACGTGAATCTTCACCTTGCAAACCCTAAACCATACTTTCACTGCTCCGATCTGACACTCAGTGCTCTCATCGTGCATCACAACATCTCCAATAGCTACGTTCCAGTGTTGAGTTTCATCTCTTCAACTTTTGTCCTTGCAGACTCGAGTGGCTCTGGTTCTTCACCCTCGTGGCGAGCACATGGCTCTGATCTTCCAGACGGTCAGTCAGCCAGGGCCGAACTGGAGCTCCACGGACCGCCAGCGAACCCGGTGATTTACAGCCTCACTTCTCAATCCCTGCACGCAATTATATTATAACTATTTATTATAATATATCACTTATATTAATATATTATTAACATACATTATATATAAGCGCCCACAACAATATTAGAATTATCTGGTTTATCCTGAGCTGTGCACCCTTGCAGGTGGCCTATGATGGGGAACCTCAGCCACCAGATGGTATCCGGGATTACGTTTGTGGGGGACTTTATCAATTTCGCTTGAATGTTTGCAGCTATGCTTCCAAGTGTGGAATGAAAAGCTACTGGTCGCAAAATATCAGGTGAATAAGTTAGAAGAATGAAGTTGGTTTTTGCATTTCCTGCATGTACCAATTTATAAGTGGATTCAACAAGTGAATTCATGCATGGGTTACAGTGAATTCATGAAAGAGTTGCCATGAGTTCACGTCATCATGAACGCATCTGGACTACTTAAGATTTGGTTAGTGTGTGAGATAAATAGGTCAGGTAGTCGTTGCTGTCTGCGGTTGATGACATATCATAACTAATATTTGACCCCTCGTGTAACAAATTTCAGACAACAAAGCTCGACACTATTGACCCGTCACTCTTCACGTGGAAGCTAATTGACTCTTTTACGCCTTACTGAGCATCACAGACTTAAGCTGAAAACCATGCTAATTCTTTCACAGTTGTGTGTGTCAGTAAATGATATAATCTGGGCAGCTTTGTCCTGGAGCCTACGAAAGAAACCCTAAAGCCTCACGAGACCCGCAAACAATGGAGGTTTTTTAAGGGAAAATGACATTTTGGAGCGAAAAGCGAAAAGCTAAAAACACTGCAGCTGTGTTAGCACCGCACGGCTGAAAGCAAGCAGTAAAGGAGTCATGAGAAGTTCATAGATCTAATTTAAAGCTGGGCACAGTGTATGTGTGCAATATTTCAGTCTGATTCAATTTGGAGGGAACATGTGAGTGTCGCCCAAAGGACAAGCCGCAGTCATTCAGCTTGTCTTCACTATTTATTTAGGGCCTGCGGCTCTTGTTCGCATAACCCCTTTTAAACGGAGGCTTGTTTCCTGTCGGCTGTCAATGACATTGCCAGTTTCTTGCCTCTAGCTTGCTTGTTGTTTATTGCCACCATTGACCACAATTTATTGGATTGTTTTGGTTCACTCCGTCCTCCGGCTGCTGTTTGTCTGGTTTTTGCCATTGTTTAAAATCTAAATAAATAAATTGGCAAATCTCAAAACCAGGCTCACAGGATGGCAAAATTTTATGCAGGTACAGTACATACATTCACACACACACTTGCACTCGGACAGACAGACAGACAGACAGACACACACACACACACACAAAACGAGGACGAAGAGGACAGAACAGCAGAGACAAGCTGTCTATTCAGTTCCTTAATGAGCTCTGAAGCACTTTGAACTTGGGTTTATCAGCAAATCTAAAGTCCAGTTCAATGATGCAATGCACAATATGACGCTGAGAGCTGACCTTGCATCAATTCATTTTCTGACATTTTTTATATAATACAATATTGTATCTATTTTATAATACACTTTATATATATGTATATATTGATAATAAAAACACTGTATAAAAATGTATGATCGTGTCAGGATAATCCAAATTTTAAATGTAAAAACTGAAAGATGCAGCAACCGTCTTCATAATCATCTTCATCTTCATCTTCATCCTCAATTACATTATGCGGCAGCAGCGGCTGCATGCCTGCTGTAATTAGATCATTACACTGTGAAAATCAGATACAGCCGTAATGAGCTCTTAGTGGTTTCGGACAATTTTCATGATTTCATGATTTCATCATGACCATCCCAACATTCCTGGTAGGGATTTATCATTTTGTTAACAGCTTCTGAATTCAGTGTGGCCATGTTGGTCCCGATGCTGCCAGCTGCACCAAAAAAAAAAAAAAAAAAAAAAAAAAAAAAAAAAGCCTCTTGACATCTTACACCCGTACCCGTAAAGAAGAACAAAAAGTGAAAGGCCATGGATGCTGGAAACTTGCGTGATTGTAAAATAAATTAGTCTGCCTAAACATCAGATGAAACATTAAAACAGCATGTTTTCACTTCTCTCTTGAAATTAGTTTGGCGAGGTTTGACGAGATCTGCTTTTAGCGCAGAGGTGTCAAAACCACAGTGCGTTAAAGTGCCACGTTCACCATTGGCTGGCGAATGTGGCACAGTGACAAATCTAATTGGCCCCGCTTGAATGTGACAGACAGAGGGTTTACCCACTTACCCTCCATGTTGTGCTTCTTCTGTCCAACGGCTTCATTCTATTAAGGGCACATCAGACAAATCCAGAGGAATTTTGGCTGAACATTCCATCTAATGTGTCCTGTTGCTTTGAAAACTGGTTACCTACCAAAATCTGACTACCCCTGTGAAACATCTGGCCACATTTGATTGAGGTAGATAGAGGACTTCAGAAGGCTTTGAGTGCATTTACACATGGGGGTTTGGATTATCCAAACAGTTTCGTATAATGACGGACTTTGTCGGATTAGAATGGAAAAATGGAAATAAAACAAGTCAATAAATTTGGAGAAAAAAATACCACAGAGTGAGCCATTTAATGAGATGTCTATGTAGAAAAATTGACACAGAGACATTTGCCACTGGTTGAGAGCTAAAACACACAAGAGAGGTTTCACTTGTGAAGAACTTGCCCTCTGATAACTGCAGCGTAAGCCTTCCAAAACAGCCGCAGCCAGTGATAATTAAGGTCAGTGAACTTCCAGTCAGGCCCAGACCCTTCAGAGCTTTGTATAGCTCTTAGAGGGCCGACTAAAATCTACTCTTAATGTTACGAGAAGCACAGCTAGACCAGCTGACACTGGACTAATGTGCATTTTTAACCCTCTAAACAAGATCTCCTGAAAGCAGCTTGTCTGTGCGGCCATCTGCATGAAGGCAAAAGGGGATCCAGTGTCAAAGACGATAACCTGCTTGGAAGCGTTTAGCGCAGTGGGTTAAATAGGTCACTGCAGTACCAAATTAAAGCAACACTCACAAATGCCGACAAGGAGATTTAACTCTCAAATTGCCAGCAGGGTGCGCAAACAATAGGATGAGGCAGCGCACACTTGCACTTTGTCTTCAACGTAGCTTCAATGTAGGCAGTGCAAAGCAATGCAATGCACAAAGTCAAACATAAAGGAAATGAGTGCAAAAACAACAACATCTAAAACACAACGAGGTTTCCATAAGCAGCTCTTTGAAAACTGCACACAGCTGTGATCTCAACTTTCAACTTTAAAAATTCCCAAATCATGCTAAATTCACTCTGTAAATGTTTTCAAATGTTTTGTAAACAATGATGTGTCTTTAGTCTGCTCTTGAACTCTGCTCTAGAAAGATGGAAACTCAGCCGCTGGTTTGTTTCTTTGCTTCACTTTGCAGAATGTATGTGCTTCAATGCCAAGCTCTGGAAATTAGACCTTTGTGTCGATTCCTCCAGGTTGAGGGACGACTCACCCCGCCAGGTGCATGTTTGCATGTGCATGTTTTCATGTCTCTTTGCCACATGTAGCTGAAGGATGTTTCTTCTTCTGCTTGTTTTTGAGAATATTTGTCTGTTGCCTCCATCATTAAGTGTGTTTTCAGCTACATGGTGAAATATCATTACAGAGAGAACGACTAAGGAATTTGTCAGCAGCACTATTGACTCTTCTTCCCTCCATATTTCTTGCTCGCTGTGTGGTTTTAATAAGAAGAAAGGAATTACCACTAATCATCACATGCTTTGGAAAAATTGAATAAAACATAATTAAGGCAAGATGCTTGTCTCTACCAAGCTCTTTTCCAAAGTAGGAGGATCGTTTCCCAAAACCTTTTAACCCTCATTCAGTGTCAAACCATAATCTTTTTTTATGAATGACCGAAAGAAAATCGAAAAGCATTCCACGTGAACAGCATAATTGAAATATTGTCAACATGTGACAGACGGAAGACTTGTCCCCACTTATTTTTGTGTGTAGGGTTGTGAGACAAAATAGTTTGGCATCTCATCAATAGTTTAAATCATACATGAATTGCTTGATTGCTTAGATACAAAATCTCGTTTGACACAAATCACAATGTGGAATTCTGGAACAAACAATCACTGGAGCAGCAAAAACAGGGTAATAAACAGGGTTAGAATAAAGAAGGAGTCTGCTAAGTTTAATGTGGGTGACTCAAAGTTTTTCCCCTTTGTATCTTCAAATATAAGTATGTTTAGGGACGGAAAACAAAAAAAGAGAGATAGTCAACAATCTATATGTTATAAATATATTACTACTACTAGTGGGCTAAAATGTTGAGCTGATGTGTGGAGATATTGGTTTATGTTTGGACGTCAGCCTGCCGAGATCCATCTGCTCTGAAAGTGAACCGCCTAGTGATTAAATAACCCTCAAGCACAACATTCTTTTTATTTTAATGTCTTTGGGGAGCGAGCCTGAGGAGATGCTTTGATGTAGTGTTTTTGGCCATTTAGTTTAATATGATTTGCATTAGTCTCATTCATTCATTCATTCATTTTCCATACCCGCTTAGTCCCGAGCTCAGGGTCACGGGGGTCTGCTGGAGCCTATCCCAGCTGTCATAGGGCGAAGGCAGGGGACACCCTGGACAAGTCGCCAGTTCATCGCAGGGCCACATAGAGACAAACAACCATTCACACTCACATGCACACCTACGGACAATTTAGAGTCTTCAATTGACCTCACATGCATGTTTTTGGAGTGTGGGAGGAAGCCGGAGAACCCGGAGAGAACCCACGCAGACACAGGGAGAACAGGCAAACTCCACACAGAAAGGTCCCAGGCCCGGAATCGAACCCACAACCTTCTTGCTGTGAGGCGGCATCAGTCTCAATCAATGCATTTTCCTTCCTAACTAGATTTGCTGATATCAACCAGTAGTTTACTCATCACATTCAATGTTTCCTCAATCTGCTGCATTTATTCCACTTATAAATCCTTTAGAGGGCCAGTAGGGAGAACCTATTCCAAAGAAACTTGCTAGGCGAGTGAGTGAACGGTCATTTTCTGCCCATTTAGCCAGTAGCAACATCTTAAGGCGATCCCATTGGTGCAGGAGGCAGCAGAGGCAGCTCCTTCACAGGCAGCTGTGTTCAACTAAACTAAAAGATAATAAGAGCCTTCAGTGTTGTTGTTGTTGTTGTTGTTGTTGTTGTTGTTGTTGTTGTTGTTCTTCTTCTTCTTCTTCTTCTTCTTCTTCTTCTTCTTCTTCTTCTTAATGAGATATAATCCATTAAGATTTGATACAAGCATCTGACGTCACTTTCAGCATTTCGTCTGCCTAAACTAGACCTGTTTCTTGCTTTTGACAATACTAAAGTTAAAGCTAACTAGTCATGATAGACCAAGATGAGTGGAAACACTTTGGACTGGAGTTTGGCTAGATTTAAGGGATAAAATGACTGTGTGTGCCGCCCAAGGCTGCTTGGATCAAAAAAGTTTTCAATTGACATCCACTAACAGAGTACTATAATAAAATACTCACAATTTTGTATTTTTTTGCTTAATTAATAAAGAATAGGTGAGTGAATCAATTCACTTTTTTTTTAGCCCAAATAATTTTATGACATAAATATAGTTGAGACTTCTCTTCAATGTTTTTTTTTTGTTTTTTTATCAACTCGTGTGATATGAATTGTTTCAAGAAAAGAACTGGATCCAGCCAGGACAGCTGTGCTGTCTGGCATGAGATTAAACTTCTGTTCACACGTGTTTGATCGGAAATCAGTCGCCTGACGATAGTGCAGAGTCACTTTTTGAACTCAAAACAGATATTTCTTATGGTCAGATAAAACACATTGTCCACGTTTGGATTTTATACACCCCTGAAGACTTTCTTCAACACTGAGGTGACACCAGTCATGTTCTATGGTTATGGTATAGTCTGATAGGGGAGCAGCCTTGCAACAGCTGGTAGGAGGAGGCTTGAGAAACTGATCAGGAAGTCCAACTTTGCCCGGTACTGTACTGGGAAACTGTGGAGGTGGTGGGGGAGGGGAGGAAGGCGGGAACAACATGAGGAACAGCATCTCCCATCCCCTCCACCACACTCACACTTCGCTGAGCAGCTCCATCAGTGACACAATGCTACATCACAAGTGTGTGAAGGGGAGCTACTGCAGGGAGCTGCTCCCAGTTAACCAGACTCAATAAAAAGTGCATCGGACACAAGTATATATGGCCATTGCATATTATTATTATTATTATTATTATTATTATTATTGTTCATTTTTACCATATGATTATGATTTATTATTTTAGATTCAAGGTCCAGATCAGAAGATTAAAAAGCAGACAAACCCACAATTTCTGCTCTTTTTTTTTTTTTGACTTGGGTGTGTTTTGAGGATAAAAACGTCCATTTAGCCCCCCCAACAAAAACATCTCCCAGCCGATGCCCCGCCCCCTGCTGCTAGGGGCGCTCCATGTGACAGACATGTGGAATGCAGATAAAAAGGCGCACGTGACATGCTTCACAACTTTTTTTGGCCGAAAACCCCCAGGCTTGGTGTGGAAAGATAAAGACATACTTGCCAGAGGTCAAAGGTCAATGTCACTGCAGACCATTCAGCACGTTCCCCCAACCGATCGGTCTGCCGTCAAAGGTCGGGGAAACTTAGCCAACGTGTCCCACCAGTTGTGAGGAACTGCTTCACCAACTCTTCTGTCCTCCTCCTCCAGACAAGAGGCAGCCACAGGCTGGAGCTTGTGGTGCAGAGGTCAACAGGGCCAACATTGAAATTTATTGAAATAAATCCAGATACAACAGTGAACCTTTTTATATGGACCCAAACAAGATTTTTCTTCAGTTTCAGTTTGGGTTTATTTATTTTTCTCGATCCTACAACGATACAATGACATAAAATACAGATCGCTACAATAAAAAGCAAACAACAACAAAAAACAAGAATGGTCGAGGAGGGACAGGAGGAAGCAAAGCTTATCATGTCCTGCCCCTTTTTCAATTACAAAATTCATATAAGCATATTAAAAGGAAAAAAAATTGAAACAAGCAAAGCTTAATCCTATATAAAAAAATGACTTCATATTGCACACATGCAAAATCGAGTTTCAATTAAAAAAAACAAAATTCATCAAATTAAATAAAATGTAAATAAAATTGGATGCCTCTTCTTTTTTATTTGCAACCTTCTGATTTAAATTTCAACCATAACCTTTTTCCACGGACTAATAAAAAGTGTGAAAATAAAATAACAACAATAAACCAATTAAGTCATAATAATATCCTTCAAAGAACGTCCTGTCCTGATTGACATGCCAAAATACCAGCAGAGAATTCTGGGATTTGTAATAATAATAATAATAATAATGTTTTGTATTTATAAAGCGCTTTAACAGGTGCTCAAAGTCGCTTTACAGGTAAAATAACAATATAAAACAATGTGAGAGATCAAGATAATACATAAATAAACGATTAAAATAGATGTAACACAAGAATAAAATCAGTTAAAAAACAGACAGGGTTGAGAGGGCAAATATGGGCTGGGAGGTGTGGTGGGTAGGAGGGTTCAGGTAGGGTAGGCAAGTCTGAAGAGGTGGCTTTTGAGGGCAGACTTGAATTTGTTGAGCTCCGTGCAGTTGCGGATGTGTTTGGGGAGGGAGTTCCAGAGGGTGGGGGCGGAGACACTGAAGGCCCGGTCCCCCAGGGTTCGGTGCTTGGTTATGGCAAGGGGTGAGAGGAGGTTTGCGTCAGCTGAACGAAGGGGACGGTTTGGGGTGTGACGGACAATGAGGTCAGACAAGTAGGGAGGGGCCAGGTTGTGGAGTGACTTGAAGGTGAGGAGGAGGATCTTGAATTGGATACGGTGGACAACAGGAAGCCAATGGAGTTGGTGGAGGATGGGGGTGATGTGGTCATAGGGGCGGGAACCGGTGAGAAGTCTGGCGGCGGAGTTCTGGATGTATTGAAGTTTGTTGAGGGTGGAGGATGGGAGGCCGTAGAAAAGGCTGTTGCAGTAGTCCAGTCGGGCGGTAATGAAGGCGTGTGTGAGGGTTTCAGCAGCAGAGGGAGTGAGGAAGGGACGAAGTCTGGCAATGTTTTTCAGGTGAAAGAAGGCGTAGCGGGCAAGTTGGGAGATATGGTGGTCGAAGCTGAGGTTGGGGCCGAGGTGGATTCCGATGTTTAATGACTTAACATTGATGTTCCAGTTCCACATCCACCAGTTCCAGTCTACCTCATTTTTTTGAGCCTCCGGGCATCAAGGTCATGTCATGTGACCCAGCTCCCTGACACTCAGACTGTCACCAGGCAGGGGAGGGTCAGCTTCAAGTCAAACAGATAATCTTATTGGTCATGGATAACAAGAACCTTGTGATGTTTCTTTTCTCTCTCCACATCCAAGAACCCAATTGTGTGTTTGTGATTTTGCTTCATCTGTCGAATTTTCCATGTGCATGAACACGACTGGTGCACATTGAGACAGGATGCAGATGGGAAAACAATTTTCCTTGTATGTAAATGGATTTTTCTCTTACTAGAAATGTACACAAGTTGCATTCTTTAGATCTGTTTCAGAACCTGGTCTTTATCTTGCTTCCCCCCGTCCTGCTAAAACTGATCCTTCCCTAGATCCTCCATGTTTTCCTTGCAACAAAAACACAACGGTCTCAGAAGGAGGTACCAATACCTAGCAGGGGGTGTGGTCACTGACCTGGGAGAGGCATCATGTAGTCACCACTTTTCACTGATTCAGAGGCAGAACAAGCAAAACACCTAAAATACGGGCTATCATCATGTGTGCGAGGTCGACAGATTTGTGTTGATAAACTAAATACTGCCAAGTAAATTGGACATAACTCTTCATTTAAGTGACCAACAGATCCAGTACATGTGTGTCTCTACATTCCCTTCATGTCTGGTATAATCCCAGACTTGAGGCATGGAAATCGTAAATATTTTATCTTTAATTGAAAAAAAGCATCCAGTCCTATTTGTGCGAAAGACAAACAGCACACAACAGTAGTGATTCAGAACCACTGAGTGGTACTGTAGCACTGTGCACGGTGCTACATGCCGTGTGACGAACTGCTTGTGTGTTCATCCCGCCTGAAGAGAAGAAGTTGCGTAATCCTGCCATGTGGTTCGCCGCTTCTACCCGAGGAGGCCTCTAAAAAACAACATCTGCGGGCTTCGTCAGAGCGGCTCGAGCTGGTGGTGTCGGGCCAATCTTGGAGCAGAGCGACCCGGGTCACGTGATGCACCGGCAGGCTAGCGTGTCACCTGCCAGTGTCGAATGCATGCCGTGTAGAGTCGGGCAGCTCCTGCCGTCATCCAAATAACCCCTGAAGACGGGTCTCGTCCGCGGTGCCGCCTCTTTTCACGCCTCGTTCTCACTCCCGTGTCAAGCAGTTGTTTACCTCGGGATCGAGTTACACTTGCGGTTCAGCCTAGGCGAGTCTTGTGAAACCAAAGATGTGACCTGGAATTCTATCCTCCGAACCCTGTCTGAGGAGGAGGAGAAGAAGAAGGGGGAGAAAAAACGTGTTTACGATGAGGCTGCGGTCACATGATTCTGCCCTGACTGCAAGAGTCGTAAAGAGCTCATCTATACGCCTGGAAGAGGCAAACTTTCCCCTCCTCTCCTCTAAGATACAAGTCCACCCTTTGACACTTTGGTCAAAGATGTTGCTGTAGATTAACCAGTGCGGCCAGCACATAATCTTCTCCTTCATGCGGTTTGTCTTCGAAGCACATCCAGCGGTGCAGCATCAGGGTCGCACAGTGGCAACGTTGGCAGACAGACAGGATTTCATTCAGAAACAGAGTGGGGAGTGTTGCCGAGGCATGAAATAGCCTGTTGTGGCAGCTCCATAGGGAGAACGAACACTGACAGGAAAGCAACAAGTGGAGCGGTTGTGACTGAAATAGACGGTCGCAACATAAATAGATATAAATTTGTTCACATGCTCCTGTGCCGCGAAGCTGCCATGTGTGAATGGAGATTTCATAATAGGGGAATTGATTGAACCGCATACGTGGGGGGGGGGAGGAACCCACTGAATCCAATAGATTTTAAATGCAGATTTTATCTTCAAATTAAAATGATTATATGAAATGGATTGTAAATTAGACGATAATAGCAACAGTTCTCCTTCCTTGGCTTGAGTTCCGCCACGTCGAGGTTTAAAAGTTCTCAAGTCAGTTCCTCTGATTTATCTCTTTGTATCCTGTGGCCTCATCCTTGTCAGATTCCTATTGGTATTTTGGGCCAAGAATGCAACCTTGCTTGAAACTGTTTAGTCAAGTGCAAAGCAATAAATCACAACAATAACTAAGTGGTTTTTGACCCGTTGCAATAAAATGCACTGCAAATACTTTTTTTTGTTTTTTAACACTCCAGACAGCAGTGGAGCAGCCTCTCGAAATTAATGATCCCAAAATAGAACAGAAAACAGCCTATCTAGCCTTCTGTTTCCAGCCTTCTGCTAAATTGGATGCTTTATTGGACCTTTTTAATGTTTGAAGAGGGACAAAACGAGACGTTGGGGTATCACAAAGAACTGATCTCCACAATTGTATTAGTTACTAGTGGATCAAGCAAAGCGTTAAAATATGACTTCATCTTGAGACACTACATCATGTTTTAACCAGCAGAAGATATGGTAAATACAGTGGAACATTTCCTAATACAGCAGGACAATCTTCATCTTTCAGTGTCAGACAGAGGCCTGTGTGTGGATCTGCTCTGTTTCACTGCACTCACTCTCTTTACAACAAGACGGAATTTGAAAACAGGACTCGTGGTAGGTATGCATAGCATCCCAGCGCTGAAACATCAGACACCCACGTGGGCGTGCAGTATGGATGCCTCAAAAAAAAAAGTAGCGGGCTGGAACGATCTCTCCACTTTTTTCCCCCGTTTTTTTGTCGTGTTGCTGCAACATTCCTGAAACAAAAATAACACATATGGAGCATTTCAAATGTCAGGGCCGACAAACACGCCGCAGCCAAACGATCAGCAAGGCGTGCTCGTCTGCTGGCGGCCTGGATCCTGTTTTCTGAGCGTCACTTTGTTATGTAAAAGAAAACACTCACCTGTCCACCATTAACATGGTTATATATTAACCTGCTTTTTAAATAGCACAGGCCTTTGTGCTCATTCCCTCGCCTGGTTTCTCAGGCGCAGATGTTCCCCTCTACAGCCGGCAGTAAATCAAAAGTAGCTGGAGCAACCTCAAAGGCCTCCAGACCACACAACTCATATTCCAAGCATTCTTTCCAGGCAGGGGAAGAGGGCAGCACTGCAAATTTAGGAGACTTAAAACAAAAACTATAAAATAAAATAAACTGTCAACATTTTAAAAAAGTGCCGGAGCGGTAGGTTAAAAATGTTGATTTTCAACCACCTGAAGAACACGTGCACACAGCAGCCGAGTCCAACAGAGAGATGGACGTGGCTCAGAAACAGCCGTACGTGATGCATTAGCACGGCGCTGAGGTCATCACCGAGAGACACCCGGCGGCAGCCATCACAGGGATGCTGCGGGCACCAGTCACGTGAACCAGCGCGTAATGTTCTCCGTCTGGTTACTCGCGGGCGGGCAGGGACAACAGGAAGACGGATGAGCGACTGAAAGCATCACAGAGCGGGAAATCAAACGGCTATCACTACTTTTTAGAGGGTTTTTTTTTGCTCGACTCATCAGCCTCCTATGAATATCAGTCATAACACCACAGGCGGCTTCACCCTCCTAAATACCAGATACTTCCAATTTTCCCCAACTTTCTTTGCACAGCTCACCTCTTTCTGTGAGTGGAAGTCAATCATTTCAACAAATCAGACTGTTAGGTCATACAGAACAGGACATTTGAAAACCGTTTCACTGCCCTACACTAGATAAAATATGACAAGAGAAACCAAACAGAACTAAACAAAAACACAAAATATCAGCTCATATGTTTTCTTTTTCTCAAAGTCTTTTGAATAATTTCCAAAGAATTTGCATCAACACCTTGGTTCCACTACATAAGAACACACAGAGCCCTTAAAATGTGTGTTGTATAAACTGTAAATCTGCCATGAAATGCTTTTTTTCCCCTCAGGGGAACCTCTCGGGAGGTCAAAACTGTTACGCAATTCACACGTTGCGTCTGAACTCGTCACTGCCGATTGGCTGTCTACGGCCAATTAACTCAGTGGCTGCAGCTGACTGCCAGACCACGGCTAATAGCATTAGCACCGGGCACACAGTGTGCTTTGCCTCCTAACCTGAGAAGTACTGGTTCCAGCAACTCATTTCCCGGATGAATGAGTTGTTTGTTTTTTCATGCAGAAACGCAACGCTGTATCATCTTCATTTATAAGCTCATCTTTTTTTTTTATTATCATAACTATGTCAACATCGTCCAACTTAAATATGATAATATTATAAAAATGTCCATATAGATGTGGGTGTGTTTGTGTTTAAATATTCACAAATGTCTTCAAAGAGAAAAAACATTTGAGCAAAGTTAAACCAGGAAGAGTGGCTGTGGTTAATTCCTATCAGTAAAAGGCAATAAAAGCACTACTGAAGGAAGATACACGGCCCTTCATTCTGTGAAAACTAGTGGAATTTTGTTAAGAAACTCCTCAGAAAAGAGAAAAGTTCACATTTTCAGAAATTACGAGAAATAACACGCCTCAGTTCAAGAACATTTACAGGTCCATTGTGATGTCAGGCATAGCGCCTCTCGTGAGGTCAGTGACATCACTGTGACACCCTCTGAGACCGGCTGTTTTTTTTGGGTTGGGGTTTTTCTAAACTTACTCCTGTGGCAAGGTCCAAGAAAGCATTAGCGAGAAGCAAACAGAAGGAGGCTGTAAACAGAGGGGTAAATATGCTGTTTACTGGGCAGTTATTGAGGTTTTATGGATAATTAATCATTTAAGGCCACTTCACTGCAATATGGGGTGAAAAATTAAGATGTAAAATTGGGTAAAACATTAGTTGTGGCCCAAACCAGAAACATCCATGCACATATAAACTTCTGTATACCTATGCCAATATTATATATTACATATTCTGTATACCTATGTATATGTTTCTGTAGACGTGCCAGAACCTTTAATGGAACACAGTTCAGACCTTTCAGGGGCAGACTGCAGCACACCTCACAGCAGAACGAGATGCCAACAAAGATTTACATGAAAAAAAAAAAAAAAAAACTATTCACAGCTTTCATTCATTCATTTGTACAACGGTCGTGGTGTGTTTCTCTGTAACTGTCTGTGTGAAGCTCTGAGTTGTGTTTTCTGCCCTCATTCATCTTGTTCCCATCCAAATCTTCCCAGCTGTGTTGTTGGTTCCCCGAGTTGTAAAGTCAAACTAGTGAAGAGATGTCCTGCGTTGCATCGGCACACACAACACACACTCTCTTACTCACTCACTCACACACACACACACTCACTCACACACACACACACACACACACACACACACACACACACACACACACACACACACACACTGTTTGTTCATGAGCGGCCCCTCCTCCTTCCCCTTATCCCTGGCTTTGCCATAAAACAACAGGGGAATCTTCAATGGAGACACAATGTTCTCTGGTACTTTTCCCTGCCGATAACATGGCGCTGGAGGCAGAGGGTGTTGCGACAGGAGTTCATATTGACTCTGCACCTTTATTTCCACACTGACCATGTAGATAAAGCAAGGCTACATGCTAAACACTTGCAGCCCTGCAGCTGTTTTGGTCCCGTTTTTCTTTGGGTTTTTTTTTTTGTTTTTGTTTTTCCATTTCAACACATGCTCGTCAGCTTCACGCAGCAGGGTCCACACACAGTGGCCTTGTGAACAAATGAAGAATGGAGAAACACCAGATGGGGGCAAAAATCATTTGACTGCGGCTATATTCACGAGGTTGAACAAATCCGGTCCAGGTCATCCATTTTTCATTAACACCATCTGTAAAGTGCACATGAGCCGAGTGCTGTGCACATGGTCTTGGACAGAGACGTGTCACTGTGCGGCGCCGTCTTCTTCACAGATGACATCCTCCCTCTGCAGAGAGCAATCAGTTCAGGCACATATGACTGGGATGATGCATTCTTGGCTTTTTGGCGACAACAAAGCCGCCATTCATGTTGTCCTTCTGTGCACTTATTTCAGTGATGGACCACTGGCAAATGATTCATTGTCCTTAAATGACCTGAGAGCAGCGACTATCATCCAAGTAATGGAGCACTTTGGACACTTTGGCTTTTCTGCACAATGAGATTGTTGTTACTTTAAAGTATCTTTCACCAAAGCGAGAAGCAGGAAGTGAACTGGCAATCAGAAATACAAACATTACACCATGCTGCTGTTTTGTGTTTCAATGATATGCTGGCACATTGCCATTAACTTTGAATTAAAACACCAGTGGGAATATTCCTAAAAATAACACATCTGTTTAAAAAATTCCATCTATGAAACTCTTTTTTTACACATGCACAAATCAGACACTGACAGACTGTCCTTGATTTATTCATTTTAGTAGGATTGAAGGCTGACGTTTTTTTAAGAAAATATTTTTCAGTTTGTGTTCAACTTCTTCACCGTGAGAGAGAATGGAGTGAGAGTGGGAGGGGCAAGGTGCCACCAAGCAGCCAATGAGACCTCAGTTGAGTCGGGGACAAACCGCTGCTGTGTAATCAGCGCACTGAGACAAAAGGTTTTCCTCACCTGGACCGTATTTACTTATCCATGGTCAGATGAGAAAAAAAGGATGGAGGCTGACCATGAGACAACATCACATTGGAATCTTGTCACCCTTGATGTCAGCATGTGAAGTGACGTGTGCCCTCCTCTGAAGCCAGCCCCACTGCCGGGTGTTGGCATCCGGGCTCAGACAACAGCTGACCAGATGACTGATTACGCTCAAACACGTTGTTTCACATTTTCATTGTATTCAAATGTGCTGCTTTGACCCACTTTCACAGCTCAGTTGTTTTTGCCTGAAGGAGCGTCACTCTGTGAATAATAATAAAATAAAAAAAAAAGCTCTACAGCTCTCCAGGAAAACAAAACAAAAACAATTATCCATCTGTTTACAGCCTCCCAGAATTTTCTAATGAGCTTCCTGCTCAGGCGGCATTATGAAACACTAGTCAAAAAAAGAAATGCTTCTACTAGTGCTACTGGTGCATTAAAAAAAAAACAAAAAAAAAACACTGAATTAAGAAAATAAATCCTAAAAGCCAAAGAACATTTCAACTTTGTGGCATCCAGCCCGGCACTATCACCACTGCTGATCTGAACTCCAAGAACCAACACGGCCTCAAGTGCTGCTCTCTTCTCAGGGCACCTGGACTGAACTTACTTATCTCTGCGGGATGAGGCACTTCTTCTTTTTCTTCCCCCCAAAGCAGGCTCAGTTGATTTTCAAGAGTTATTCTACAAAGACTGCAACACACGTGCGGAACCCATCCCTTCCTGATCGGACAGAACGGCAACAGTCAAAAGTTCAAGTTTCATCATTTCCAGCGTCGTCGCAGCTGGTTGTGCACAGTCGTGCATCATTTGCACTAAAACTATTGAGTAAGGGTTGTTTCTTTTTGCGTTTCAGTGACTTTCAGTATCTTTAAAAGAAAAGAAAACACCAATATATTCCGCAGCCGTCAAAACTTCAAGTGCACGCTGCTGCTGAACTGCCAGATGCCTGGTTCACCCTCCCCCCGACTAACACGTGTCCCGGGATGGCTTAACACATTTTCTGAGACTGTCGTGGCCTTTGATCCCTGTCAGGCAACCATGCGCCTGGGTCATGTTGTGGAACAGGCGCACTCATATTTGTCTGTGTCACGGGCCCTCGCACGGGGTCAGCTGAGTTCACAACCGCGGGGGAGGAGGGTCCACAGCCACGGCGCCGTGCCGGGATTGGCTGATCAAAAAAAAAGAAGAAAAGCCCTCTCCACTCTGCGTTGTTTTTCATTCCTACGATGGGTCCCGCTGACGACGGCATGAGAAGTTTGATATATGTGAAACAGACCAGGCGCAACTGTTGTGCCTGGTCCCCCAGATGAGTGGGAGAACGTGAGTTTTCTAAGCTTGTGCAACACTTAGGCACACAGCAAATACTTTTCGCAAACAAAGGAGATTTTCTCTATACAATCTGCTGGCTGCCGGTGTAGCGGCCGGCACGCAGCCTTGCCTCACAATTAGAAGGTCACGGGTGCGATCCCGACCCAGGGCCCTTCTGCGTGGAGGTTGCCTGTTTCTCCCTGCGTCATCACGGGTTCCATCCTGGGATCCAATTCCCTCACAAAAAAACATGCCTGTCGAATTAACTGGCAATGAAATTCTAGGTGTGAGCGTGGATGGTTGTCTATCTGTCTGTCTGGCTGTGCTGGAAGTGCACAGAATGAACTGGCAACTTGACCAAGGTTACAACCCCACCTTCATCCTGAGACAGCTGGAGTAGACTGCAGGAAACCCTGTGACCGTGAGTGCAGGACAGGCAGCGGTGAAAGATGGATAAGAGGATGAATTTCATAGGTGAGAATGGTGTGCATAGGCTGTTAAAAAAAAAGTCTCTTGAAAAAAGTCCTTCAGTAAATGATTATTATGATAACACCAACTGAACAGACTCATGGTGAGACAGCTTTGAGGTTTCGGGTTACTCAAAGATCGTTCATTTTTAGCATTTTTAATTAAACATTTCCAGCTTTATGGGAGGCTGCTTTTGAGACCTTGCTTGATGATGCATATGGGATGTAAGCAGTACTGTAGCCATGACAACAGTACAGCAGAAGTCTCATATTATCCAAAATTCACATAACCTGGGATCTCCTCAGGAATTAGGAAAGTTCATCCTTTTCTTTTCTTTTCCTCTGTCCACAAATGTGCAATTTGTGATGTCGCAGATAGAGGGTACTGAAAGCTCTCCAGGGCTGGAAGCTCTCCTGACTGTTCTCATCCTCTGGTTTAGAGGCTACAGTGATTATTTTGGCTTCAAATGCAATGTTGATGTTTGATTCAAATGGTCACATTCAGCTTCACTTCATTTATTTTGTTGCTTTTATTGGTGGAACTCTTTCAGGCCATGACACTTTGCAACCGGGTTGCATGATTTAGATAATATTTAGAGAATGTCAGTGGAACCTGAAGTTACAAAATCGTGAGAAACCAAATGGATGACATTTTCTAATGTGCATATCCCTGAGACCAAATGAAACTTTTTAACTCTACACAAATATTGAGTATCTACCTGAGGCCAGTTATATAACCCTGCAGAGTTAGACTGCTGAGCCAGTCTCATAAACCTTGTGATTTATTTAAGAGTGTTATTTATATGATAATGCTTTTTTTTTTTTTTGGTCTATTGACACAAAGTGTTCAGTAAACACACATCCGCAGCTATAATTCCGCATCTGATGACTTATCTACACAGCAGCAAGGTCCTCACGTGATGCTGCACAGATACGAGAGAGCCCGATCACTTCAGCGCCAGTACAGCCCGTTTTCTTCTGCAGAATTAACTGCTAAACCAGGAAACCAGATGCTGGTTTCCTGTCAGGGACGTCGTGCCCGGTGAACAACTTTTGTTTCATCTCATTCAGACAGGAACATGTCACCTCGGTGGAAGGATGTGAAGGTGAACAGCCCACAGGAACACAGTGACAACCGCAGGGGAAAAACATCTTGAGTAAAAACATTAACTTGAAATAGAACTCTATGTTGCCATAGCCACCTGAGCGCCTGTAATTTAGGAGTTGCTCTACACTTTTTTTCTTTGGGGGTTGGAGCGGCTGGGGACTGATGTGTGGGCTGGAGGATGTGGAGATTGTTCAGCCATTGACAGGATGTTTGTCTGCATTTGATTTTCCTTGTATTCAGCAGCGCTTAATGAGATTTATGGGCTCATTAATGGGGTACAGCAGCAATATGAACACTACACCAAGACACGATAGTTGATACCGGGCGAAAAGGGCCACAAACAAAAAAATGAAATATTAAAAAGAACACAATTACGGATAAATTGTTTTTCCTTTTTTTCAACTTGGTGTGAATTCATCAGAAAAATATATTATAGACTTGATTAGCTGAATAGAATAAACCTAAACTTAATAGATTTTTTAGATAGATTTTCATTATGCTTATATTATATTACATTATTTTTAGACTGAGCTATGTCCTCATTATTTATGTATAATCATGTTCATACAACACAAGGTTTATGTTGTAGAAAGGGAACGTTTTTGTGAGTTGCTGTGAGCCACAATTGTTCATTATTGGTTTAGGTATTTATTTTTTATTTGTAAAAATATATTTAGCCCATTGAAAAATTAACCCTGCAACGAGACCCTGGCAAGACGCTCTGGAACGCAAGTGAGCCTTCAAAAAGGTTAAGGACACACACAAACACACACACACACACACACACACACACACACACACACACACACACACACACACACACACACACGCACGCACGCACGCACACATACACATTACGAATGCGGTGTTGCAGGCAGGGGCTGCTGCAACAACAGCCACATGTGCAGTCCAGACCACAGAACAGGCTCGGCAGATCTCTGTTCTCAGATCAGTATTTTTTTTTCTTTCCTTTTTTTTAAGTACATGTTTTATGAGGTCAAGTTGGCCAGTGTTTTAACGTTTCATGAGTTGCAAGTATAGCTATTTTAAAAAAACAATATAAATTAAATTAAATTAAACAAAATGTAACTTTATTAAAACAACACTGTGAAGGCATAGTGTGTAAGAGTGAGCAGCACTTTATGGTAGGAAAACAAACACAGTTTGTTTCTGGTGTCTAGCTTGAGCTTACATCTTTCTAATGTCAGTTCTGATGTGAGGGTACGGTCGCAAAAACCCGCAGATATGCACTGTGGATCAATAACTGGGTGGTTTGGTGTCCATGGTGCCTCCATTCAAGTAAATCCACTTTTATGGAAATATACATTTAGTTTTTATTATATATTGCTTATTACATGATTATTGCTTATTATATTACAAACCCAAACAATTTCAGTGTATTTTAATGTCTAGAACATACATCTTGCAGTAGAAGTATGTTCAGTTCAATTTCACACTGACGGATACCTTCAAAGTGTATGCGCTAGGCTTTAATCAAGAAGTCAAATGGAATGGTCATATTTTTGGGGCGAGACACCGCTACTCTTATTGTACTGTGGATTGGTGATGGTACGTCGGCTATGTAAGAACTATAGACAGTGGAATTAGAACACAGAGTAATTGAATGCATGCGGTATAGACGGGTGGACGGTGGACGTCATGTTTATTCTAAGGGGGCAAATCATTTTCTTAACTTTTCCAAAGTCTTGGCAGCGGCAGGCAGGTTTCAAACAACAACAGCGGCAGCACTTCAGTCTCATATTCCCCACAGTATTTATAACTCGGTCAGCTGACCTTGCACTTGGAGCCGTCCACCGCACCGGTGCACCGGAGTCGCCACGTAACAAACAAAACCAATGAAGAACGCAAACCAGGTCAACTCGCCCGCATCTCAGCATCAGCCCTGATGGTCTCCACCGTCAGTGAAACTCTCGTTACTGTGTTGGAGGACAACGAAAGCAGAGAGCTGGAAAAAATGAGCTTGTGGCGCCGAGCGACTCCCCCGCGTCGGACACGATGGTACGGCCCGATGTTGAAATTCCGAGAATTGAGCCGCTGTGTTTCTTAGAACTGGATTCTCAGAAGCGGCGATGCACCGAGTTTCGAGGAAACTTTTACAAGGTGATTTTTTTTTTTTCCTCCTTCCTATTTTCTCGGCGTTAGGGTCAGAGGGAAGCAGGCGATGCTCCCACGGCTGCACGGTCCGCTACGGGGCTCTTTAACATCATGATTACTCTGCTCTTGTCTTAAAGTAGAGGTTTAAAGAAACTGATTTGAGGAGTGGGCAAAGTGTGGCGGCGTTGTAGTTTGCGGACGGTTCACACGGGGTTGTGCTGTCGATGGAAGAGTTGGCTTGGCGGATTGTGTTTGTTTAGGGGTTTTTCCTCATCACCTGCGCTTCTTGTTGACCAAAGTGCGGCTGCGGCAAGCTTTCAACGGCTGGCGTCTGTGCCTCGTTGACGTGAACTTCTTTTAAGACGCTTCTTAGGCCGATAGTGAGAGAAGTGGCGCAACAGGATCGCTCGGACTGATGTGGTCACGTCTTATTTGTTAGTGCGCAATTCTTTTTCTTTTTCCTTTTTTACATGTTCTAAAGACTAGTAACATTTACTTTTCACTTCGTATCATCTACATTCTAGGGGCAGCAATTGTTTGAATTTAATAATAATAATAATAATAATAATAATAATAGTATAAAAATGTGTAAATGTGTAAAATTAATATTAGTTTTAATGCAGGTCGAACAGTTATAAACTTTGAAGGATTTGTGCTGACCTGCTAGGTGGTTCCAACCACTCCTTTTTAAAACGAAGCAAAACTTAACATTTCAGGTAAAATTTCACACGCTCTCAGTTTATTTTTATTGATTAAGTATTTATTCTTTGAAAAAAACCATGTGGTGTCGGTGAGTTGCACTGCTGGCGAGCAACAGGCAAAGCCTCTGCCTGTTGGAAAAGCTTGTTTGCGCGCACTGGCGACCTAATCTGAGCCGCCGGGACGGAATGTGCTCAACGCTAAACACGTCCACAGCTGCAGGCTCTTCGCCGCACGTTGTGAAACGGCATGGAGCCTCGTCAGCCAGGGCTGCTGTACCCTCAACCGGCCGCTCGATGTCAGCATTGTGTGACTTGTGCGCGCCAAAGTTTTCTTTCTTTCCTTTTTTTTGTGGCGAGTGCGTTCAAATCGCAGCAAAATTTGTGTCGCGTCGCACAGTTGTCGTTTAATAACGTGTTGGGTTTAAAGAGTTTGGCGGAGTTCTGCCCGAATCTCTGCCCCGTTATCTTGACAATGGCGCCCTCTCCTGCTGGGGAACTGTCAAGACAGCTGTTTGGCACGGTGAATCCCAGAGTGAAGGCGCGGCGCCATGCGGGTTTACCACAGGTGATGGTATGAAAGAGAGCGGACTTGGACTGTGATGTTTATTAAAAATAAATAAATAAATAAAAAATCCCACGTGTTCATGAAAACTTAATTAGAAAAGTTACCCAGTGCATTTGGCAAAAGATGGGAAATGAGTTTTGCTGGTAACAATGTTGTAAATGTGCCTTGTGTGTTATGCCTCACTTACAAACACTGCATTTTGTATAGAATTGAGTCACTAAAGATCTCACATTATGTCAATTTTCACAAAGGCATTGCACATCTGGCTTCCTAAGTACACTTCATCGCTCTGCAGAAAGATGTGCATTTAGTTCTGTGTTTACAGCAATATGCAAAAATACTTCACAAAGTTTACATCTACACAGATGTGTTTGTTTTTAGTATAGACTTCACGGAAAGTTGACAGTGCAACAGGAATTAATTAGCATTTTCCTTAACCCACTAATAGGGACACATTATTATTCACTGTCTGGGTCATTTTTGCACCATATGGAATCCTTTAAAGAGTCCTTGTATATATGCAACAAACCAACCCTTTTCACTTTGGCACTTTTTTCTCAGATTTCGACAGAATGGCCATGACCGCTGATGGCTGCATTCAGTTCACGCGCCATGCTGGTGACGTCCTGCTGAATTTCAACCGCCTCCGCAGCAGGAACATTCTGACCGACGTCACCATCCAGATGGAGGAGCAGCAGTTCCACGCGCACAAGGCCGTTCTGGTGGCTTGCAGGTACGGGCCGCCTCTGACACATCACCCAAAAGACCCGATTGTGGGACAGAATTTTTTTGAACCCGAATTGATTATGATGACACGACGTCTGAACCGTGCGTGGGTGCATTTCTCTTGCAGTGGCTTCTTCTATTCTGTGTTCATGAACCCTGACAACGCAAACCTCAGTGCCATCAGCTTGGACCCCAAAGTGGACCCCAAGGGTTTCTCCATCTTGCTGGACTTTATGTACACCTCCTGTCTCAACCTAACTAACAGCCTAGTCCTGGCCACCCTAAACACAGCCAATTACCTCCAGATGGAACACGTGGCAGACACCTGCCACAAGTTCATCAAGTCCAGGTAATGACAAAAGAAAGACAAAATTCCACAGGAAAAACTTTGGTGGCGTATTAAAAAAGGTATTAACTTTACTTTTTTTTCCTCAGACATCTGCCTTTGAGCACAGAAGAGGTTCACGGCAACGCACCGCACCTGACCACAGAGATTCCGCCGCTGAGGCTCGTCCATGAGCAGAAGCCAGACATCAACGTGAACTACAAGTCCCCCTTGTCCCCTCCTCACGAGCGTAGGGATTACATCCCCAACGGGTTCAGGGGGATCAACACGTCGGGCTCATCTCTTGTCTGTGAGGAATTCTCTGTCCCTGCAGGGCAACTGGAAGGTTCCCACAAGGTGGGTGACCTTCCCAGAGGAGGGGCCTTGTTGTCCCTGAAACAATACTCGCACATAGCAAGCGCCAACATGGCTCATGTGCAGGCCTCGACCATCAAGTCTCACCCTGTGCCATGCCACGTCAGCTACCCCACCCCTGTCCTCCGAGCAGCAGGAGCTAACGGGAGCCTGAAAAGGCCTGGGAGTCCCGCCGAGGAGGACGGCGGCATCCAGCATCCGCACGCCGGCTGCCTGAGACTTTCCACCGGCTTGATCAAAGGTGTCATCTGCAGCCCCCAGAGCCCCCTGAGATCTGACTGCCAGCCCAACTCCCCCACCGAGTCCAACAGCAGCAAAAACGCCACGCTGAGTCTCAAACAGCACTCAGACTGTCCCAAAGAAGCCAAAGCCCGCAACTGGAAGAAATACAAGTTGATCCTCATGAACCAGCCTCCGGAGGAGAAGGAGAGGGAGGCCCAGGGGGGCGCCGCTGAGGCCACAGCCACCTCTCCGACACCCAGGGTCCTGGCTGACGTCCAGGCAGAGGAGGGCACCGGCAAGCTGAGGGAGGAAGTTCTGATGGGCCACAGCTGCAGCAGCACCTGCAGCAGCACCTGCAGCAGCACCTGCAGCAGCATCAGGTAGGCCTTCCACCTTGGCAACTTTGAAGCCAGTGTCTGAGGTGGCACCAAGCTTCCCACTCAGCCGCCGATGTTCTTCTCTGTGTGCGCAGCAACCGCAACTGCTCCTCCTGCGGCTGTGACAGTGCCCAGTGTTTGGAAACGGGTCACCTCTCTCCCGACTCGTACGGCAGGGACGCCGCCGCCAGGCTCCACGCAGAGTACCCGTCGCCCGGCTATGGTAGGCATACGACCGAGCCGCGAGCATCCAAGTGTTGGAACAGTTGGTCCGCCAGGAATGACAGCAAAGAGTTGTTGTTGATTGTATGGCTGTTTTTTTCCTTTACCCTCAGACAACAACGGCTACTTCTGCAATGGCTGCGACTCCAAGTTCATGGAGGAGGACTCTTTGAAAGACCACATGGCCCAGGTGCACAGCGACAAGCCATACAAGTGTGACTACTGCCAGGCCGCCTTCCGCTATAAGGGCAACCTGGCCAGCCACAAAACCGTTCACACTGGTACGCCTGAATTGTTATCTTCTTTTTCTGTGTTTCTGTTAGCTACAGAAAAATCAGGTTTGTGTCCAGATGTGGGAAGAAACAAAGTACAAGTGCTTTCTTTCTGTACTTGAGTAGATTTTTCAGGTATCTGTACTTTGCTTGAGTACTTCTTCTTCTGCCAACTTACTTTTACTCCCTACAATTGTACACAAATATCAGCCCTTTTTATTTTATTTATTTTGAACATTGCTGTTGTGCAGTTCAAGATAATAGTGGATCCTATTTGAGTACCTTGGCTTTGGGGTCACTGTTCAGTACGTTTTTAGTACAGAGAAAAATTAAAATGTAGAAAACAACATTGATTATCGTTATTTAAAGTGTAAACATGTATGTAACAACAAATGTATTGCTTCATTAATTGCAGATCAATAATTTAGTTGATCAGATCAATAATAGATCAATAATAAGTTAATTCCAGAACCTGTAATTTCTTACTTTCACTTGAGTAAATTAGTCGAAGCAGTACGTTCACTTTTACCAAAGTATTCTTTTACGCAAGTATCCGTATTATTACTTAAGTACAGAAGGTGTATACCTTTGCCACCTATGTGCATGTCCATCATGTCCATGGATGCATGATTGTATGCTGACTCTCGCCCTCTGCTCCAGGTGCAAAACCCTACCATTGCAACATCTGCGGCGCCCAGTTCAACCGACCGGCCAACCTCAAAACGCACACCCGCATCCACTCTGGGGAAAAGCCGTACAAGTGTGAGACCTGCGGCTCCAGATTTGTCCAGGTTAGAGGAGTTGTGAAAACTGGAGTTTGGGAACTCGTCCAACCGTAACCGCGGTGGTCTCGTTCTACTAATTCTTTATCTTTCTGATTGCCGTCGCTGTCATTCCCATCAGGTGGCCCACTTGCGCGCCCACGTGCTCATCCACACCGGAGAGAAGCCGTACCCCTGCGAGATCTGCGGCACGCACTTCCGCCACCTGCAGACGCTCAAGAGCCACATGCGCATTCATACGGGAGAGAAGCCCTATCATGTAAGCTTCCTAGACCAGCATTATTCAACTAAGGAGATGATCCCACAAGCCTGCACACAGTGGTAAAACCCTGAGGGGCAGCCAGAGTCTAGATTCTAGGGGCTGAAGTCAACACTGATTTTTAACCTGGTGACTCTTTTAACTTATTGACTTATTTACTTTTAAATTGTATGATTTTTTTATTCTAACAAAATCACTGAAAGCAAAATACAGTGTACAAATTGGACAGAGTTGGCAACTCCCCCCATGAAAGCACAAACCGTGTTAATCGTGTTAACTGAAATCATGTCACAAAAAGGGGGAAAAAAAAGAGAGAAAGAGAGAGTCTAGACCAGGTCAGAAAAACAACACTGATGGGTTTTTTTTCCCTACCACCATTGTAAAGTGATTTTTTTTTTCTCCTCCCTTTAGTGTGAAAAGTGTGACCTCCACTTCAGACACAAAAGCCAGCTGAGGCTTCACCTCCGACAGAAGCACGGCGCAGTCACCAACACCAAGGCTCAGTACCGTCGGACCCCAGCGACGTCCACTGCGAGCTCCTGCTGAGCCTCGCTGCCTGTCGGTCATCATGCGGACGACAAAAGATATATTTGATTGTATTGTTTTTATTTTTACTTTTTTGTTAACAAAAGATTTTTCTCTACCTGTTTTGTATTTGATGCCTGTAGCGTCATGTAGGCTCCTCTTGGTGTTTTTAAGATTTAAGATTGTACAAGGTGGCGCTTTGGCTGTGAATGTCGAACGAGAAGAATGTACATTTTGCAAAATGTGAATTTCAGCTCTTGTTTCTGAAGAGAATCCCTGTTACAGTTCCTCTTCAAACTGAATGAGCTGAATTTGTCTGGCAATGCAGTTGCAGCCAATGTTGTAATTTTCACTTGAGTAGTGGTTGGTAGAGAGTGCCATCTGCTGGCAGGTCATGAGTATCTTTATTTTTCCACCTCCACTGTTGGTAACTTCAGGGCCACTCTATTTTGCCTTGTAACTGTGTGTGCTATATTTGTTATGTAAAATATGTTCTTCTGTTATTTCAAGGCTTCTGCTGGTATTTTGCACAAACTAATTTTGCTGTAATTAATATATTTTCTTATGGGTTACATTTAAATGTTTCTACTTAGAATGACCCACCTGCATCCCAGGTACGCAACACTTGCTACACATTTATTTATATGTGAAACTTTTACTTGCTTGGTCTTATATATGTTTGGTGCTGCAATGAGATAATGTCTACAGATGGCTCATGAAGTGTGATTGTTTATTTTTTTTATCACAACACAATGAGTGACAGCTCACTAGTATGAACTAGCTAATACGAAGTGCCTTGTACTAGAACTCTATTCAGACGTTTCCCTGGCTATCATTGTACAAGTTCCCTGGTAGTCACAAACTGCTATGGTGATGCATTTTACATTTGGTACATTGGCCTGGTGTGTGCGCCCGCATGTGTATGTGTGTCTTGGTTTGAGAGCTGATATTCTGCTGTGTGTGTATCCCTGTTAATATGGAGGTGCAACAGGCATCAAGCTTAAACTGCTCAGGAATTTTATTAACGTGTTAAGCAAGTGTCTTTGTTACTGCAGATGTCTGTTAATCATTCTGTGTACGTCTATCTCTACATATGTTTGTACATATATGTATATTAAAATAAAAAAAATGTACATTATGTAGCTTAAAACAAGAATTGCGTGCAGTCACTTTTTCCACACATGTAAATTTTACTTTGAATTGCTGTTTCTTTTCTGCCTATGTCACACTTCCTGTGTCTAGCAACAGTGACAATGACGCCAACGAGAAATGCATGGACCCCTAATAGTATCCCTTTATTTTATTCCTTATATTATCTATCCCTCAGCTGTTCTATTAAGGGGGTGCATGCATTTCTCGTCAGGGTCATAGTCACTTGTTGCAGAGAGATGCATGCAACCCCTAATGTTATTTAGTAACACTTCATGGTGAAAAGTTTAGTGCTGGTATTTTGACTTCTGACTACACACATCCATCAGTCTGCCGGTACAGAAAAGCCGTGCATTTATTTCTTGGTAGGGCCAAAAGACCTCACTCAGTATGCGTTCCATTTTAGAAAGCAATTACTGTCATTTTATGTGTTAATTGAATGTTATTAAAAAATATGGTAAATGATAAATTAAGTCAAGCACCACCTATTGGTTGCTGGGGATAGCGCTACATTTATTTCAATGGACCACGTGAGCAACGACTGATTAGATAAATTGAAAGATTTTTAGTTTCTGAACAAAACTTGACATCAAATAGAACATAAATGAGAATTAAAATGTTTAATTGCTGTTTTATCATCATCCTTCACTGATACAGTACAGATTCAATAGAATGTTCATGTTCTTCTCTATTTTGTTCTTTACATCTTGCCAGTGCCAGTTGTGGTGTCAGAGAGAAATGTTCTTCATCACAACATGGTCCACTAGAAGCTGACAGTTCCACAAGTGCTTTTCAGTTTAAATAAGACGAGTGTCGGGATTCCCTTCCCCCACCCATTTACCTTGGAATCCAGAGGTTGTTTCATCAAGTGCGCCATCATTACATCAAACAATTATTTGGTCTGGATGAGTTGAGCTACTTCCAGTGATGTGGTTTGCCATGCTAGCAGAGAAATCCAGAACAGGGTGTCTTTGACCAGAAAGTGCTTTGAGGCTAATGATCCTTTTTGTTCCAATGCAAAATCCTCTAACTATGACGAAAAATAGTGCCGCTGTGTATTCTGAATTCATACAAGTTGTACGCATTCATCACATAAACTTACACACACACATACACACGCACAAAGCACACCCAAACAGTGCAGCATTTAAGAGAAAAAAAATTAAAAGGTGACCAAACGTAAAAAGTCATGTGAGTGGAAGTCATAGTGTACTTGCTGTTGGTTAAAAATAAACAAACAAACAAAAAACTAAACGTATTGTGTTGGCATCAGCAGAAAGTCAACCCTCCTTTTCAAGGATGGTCTTGACCTCTGTAAACACCTGCAAAAGAAAAGAAATACACTTCACACACGTGTTATGTTTCCTTTGAGTTGAGAAGAAAAAGAGAAAACCTTTTTTTTTTTTCCACCACCGTGAATAAATTAAATTCACAATTGCAGATGTGGGGCTAACGCATGACTCAAAACACTGTTGCTTTAACTGTCAGCAATGAAGGAGAGGAAGAAAACATCCATGCAGCGAGAGAGAGTGCGGTCCTGGGAGTCTTGGTGCCATTGCTTCAACTTTGCCACCAGGATCAGGACGAGGACTGGATTTCATGGCAGATCATGGACCATTACGGACTCTTTCCCTCCCAAACATAAACAAGCGCATTCTACATGGACAGCAAACACAGACTAACACACTCTACATGGACAGCGGCTGTACCACCCCGCCACTCAACATTTGGGCCTATCTAGATTCTAGAATGTTTTGATGTATATAAATGATGTATGCTCGAGGTTTCTTCCCACAGGGGAGTTTTTCCTGCCCACTGTCGCACTTTGCTTGCTCTGGGGACTCAGTTGGTTCCTTTTTCTCTGATAGCACAAAGCGCTTTGAGACGTCTTTGGATGTGATTTAGCGCTGTACAAATAAGAGTTGATTGATTGATGCTTTTATAGCAGCTATTTGCCGAAATGTCTCTAAAGCAGGTTGAAGCAGCAGTTTGGGGTCAGGAGCTCAAGAAAAACCAGTTCACTAGAGTGTGACCAAAAAAAACCCTGCATAGTTCTGACAAGAACACATGTCATCAGTGTCAGATTTGGGACAACAAACCAAGGTCATTGTGTGGAAAAAAGACAGATTGCAGGGTTTTTTTTTTCAGTGTTAAGCCATGCAATACGACACAAAATGTGAATCTACTGAAAAGGAAAAGCAAAAATATGAAAAAGGCAAAATCTATTTTTTTGTTCTAGAAGTGAACGAATGCGTTGAATTTCATACAAAGAGCTTTGTCAATTTTGCCGCCATCCAGCACTAAGAGTAGAACCACAGAATGCTATTTTCTTACCTCATCGACGTTGCGCGAGGCGTCCACAGTGCGTACCTTTCCCTCTTTCTTATATTGCTCAATGATTGGTGTTGTGGAATTGAGGTACGTTTGAATTCTGCATATAAAGGAAAAGCACACACAGGGTTACAAAGGGTCAGGTGACTCCAACCAGACACATCTAAGTCAGAAAAAACAAATATGCAGTAATTTCACAGTCAGCAAACAAGTTCAGACAAATCTATAATCTCTGTCCATCCGTCTGTCTGTCTGTCTGGTCAATAAGTTACATCAATTAAATGTGCAACAAAAATAAAGAGGATTTTGTGACTTGGATTTTTACCTCTTTTCCAAGCTGTCTCTGTTGTCGTCTGTGCGCCCACTGTCCCTGCCCCTATCTAAACATCTCTGAATGCAGACCTGTGGACAAAGGCAGTGCAGATCACAAACATGGCATAAGAGCGAGCCAGGAGTGCAGTGTGTCAAAGTCAGAGCGGTGGTTGGTTTGCATGACGCACCTCATTGGTGCAGTCAAAGAAAAGCACAAACTTCACATCTGCCTTCCCGTCCATTTCCTTGTTCCAACCCTCAAGGTTGTCCGCGTTGCGAGGGAAGCCATCGATGAGGAAACGAAATTTTTGACCATCCTTCTTAATGGTTTCCTCCATGGCCTGACAAAACAGACACAAGATTAAACCTCAAGCATCCAACTCATTTTGTGTGGTCATCGGGGAAAACACAGCAAACAAAACAGAGGCGCAGAGCTCTGCTCAGAGGTCACGGCACCACCCTGAGAGTGTGATTTCACATTTACAACACATAATGTAAATAGACTAGGAGAGATTATGGCTCATATTCATATCTAACTCATTTCAGTGCATTACAGTTATATTAATTGAACATTTCCCAACAAACTGATAATAAATTGCATTCTGCCTCGTTTGCATGTTTAATTTCAAAATGGTATTTGTGTCACACCTTTTGCAGTAGTTTGATGGTGATCTGCACTGGCACAATCTTCCCTTCCTTGATATGAGTGGCGATGAGGTGGCCATATTCTGAACCCTCTCTGGCTCGCTCCTCCCTCAGCAAGTCGCCGGCTGATAAGTGAGTATAACTATACTCCTGCAACAGAACAAACACCCAATAAGATGAGACATTAAGTAAAATGAGACGTCAAGTTGAATTTTGGTTCAAAGCAAAAGACAGTGCTTTTCTGAGGTGACGTCAGCTTTTGAAATACATGTAGATTGCCGTTGACGCAGGGGGTAAAAAGTTCCTTTCAATGGAGTCTAAGTTCTTCAACCTCAGAGTGGAGGGAAAAGTCAGTGGTTCTATCGAATGAAAGGGGCCACTATTCAGAGCCACCGACCAGGCCAAGCCTCCATCCTTGAGGCACTGCAGGCAACGCCCATCGACATCCGTGAACAGAACACAGAATGTCTTAGTCAAACAGACACAACGATTAAACAGCATTCATGTCTGCCAGTGGGGCCACAAGGCAAATATTAAAAATGCAGCAAAAGGAAAATATTTTGAGTAAATACAACATTTCACGGGTCATTTCGTCTTGACTTCAGCTTTAATCATTTTCCCCCAACACAATTCTTAAAACATTTTTTGTTCTCAAATACAAATTTGTTTTTTCTCATTAAAAGGAAAAAAGGTAAATATTACCCAACTAACTTAAAAAAAAAAAAATCAACTAAACATTGTACATAATTTAGTAATTTTAGTTATGTACATTTTCCAAATAAATAGATGTTAACAACATGCTCTTATCAAACTTTGCACAACCTCTCTAGGGTAGAGGCAACTCACTGTGAGAGTTACATAATGGCGAAACAAATGTCAAGGGGAGTTTGCCACGTTGTGCACAGGAGAGCAAACATAAAACTGATCTCTTTAATTTAACTATTGGTTTCCAGCGAAGATGATGGAATAAAATGTTTCTAAAAACGCCCACAGAGAGAGGGGGAGAGAGAGAGTGAGAGAGAGAGAGAGAAAGAAGCAATTCAGTACAATTTTGTCAGTAAAACAATAAGACAAACATACCTACGTCTAATCGTTTCACATTTGTCGTTAAGAATTACCGTAAAATCACAGTTTGACACCAAGTCAGCAAGTTTAATGCAAAGAGGATTAAAAACATTAAAGACACTGGATTTTTTTTTTTTTTTTCCCCATGACGTTTCTTTCATCCCGGAGAAAATGACGTAATTGCTCTGAGTTCAAAGAGGTGCATAACCAAATAAACAAAGACGGACAACTGATCGACCACTTTGTTTAAGGGTTAAACAAAAAACTTTCGAATAATTGCTCGTCGCAGCTTCTGTGTACGGGCAGGAAAATCTGGTCCCGCAAATGTTGTGAGGCTAGCAAGCTAACAGGCTAAGGCAGGTTCGTTTTAGAGGACAACCGGAAGTCGCAGTGCTTAAAACATTACGCTGTATAAACTGCGCAATTAAGGGGAAATGTGAAGCGCAATGATACATTTACACGTTAAATTCTGAAAATTAAATTCTGACGTACGCGCGCCCCCTTTTCCAATTGTCTTTCAGAGCCGTCTACGTACCTCCACTATCTTCAAGCACTGGGTCCCTTTGCCGGCGCCAGGCCCCCCCAGCACGAACACAACCTGCGGCTTCATTGTCCGTGGCCACTGGTACAACAAGCTCGGCACCTTCTGCAAAGCGTTACCGAACAAACGGCTGATCATAAACCGGCTCGGGAAGCCACTGACGGGGTGGGGACCGAAATGGCAAAATGAACAGGCCGGTGAATGCGTGTCAGCCTCCGCGGGTAGGAAGTCGGCGAGCCAGAGCAGCCAAGCGACATTACTTCCGGTGTTTTCTATGGAGACCAATGGGGACTCACGTCGTTGCTGACGCAACCCAAAGCCGCGCCCACACGCACTAGCTCCCCCCCCTTCTCGTCTTTTCTTTTCTTTTTTTTCTTTCAATGCAGAGGTCGGGTGACGCCCCTCCCCAGTCTCTCCAGCATCAGCACCTCCAAGCCCAGCTAGGCGACCCGCGGCCGGGGGAAAACGATGCTCTCTGGACCGCCGCCGTCTCTGGTTCGCGAAAAGCCGAGGATGGAACGGAGGGGCGCACAAGCCGCCGGGTACAGTCTCTGCTTTCGACACATTTCTGCAGCCTGGCTGCCTCCATTCATGATGCACCATTCATGTATCACCAAGAATGGGAGCGCACCGCGAGGAAAACATTAAAACAGCCGGTCGGTGGCGGCGGCGCTACCCTGCTCGCTCATAAGGCCGACCCTGGCGCGTTTTTGACGGAGCTCATTTTCATGTAGGTCAAGGTGGTGGTGGTGGTGGTGATGATGATGATGGTGGTGGTGGTGGTGGTGACGGTGAAGAAGCGCTCGGCGATTTCGTGTTTTCGGGGCGCTGCGCGAATGTAGGGCTAAACACAGCGACGAACAACAAGCGAGAGAGAGAAGGCATCCAAACAAAAGGCATCCAGCCCACTCCGACGCACCTGGCTGCCCTGTCGCCGCTTGACATGACAGCGCAGCGCCGGCAGCAGGGCAGCAGGATCAAGGGGCACCGACGTGCAGCCGGACGTGTGGACGCTATAAGGAACAGGGGAGCCTCCGGGAACACGGAGGAGGACAAGCAGCATCAGCATCAGCAGCTCGAGAGAGGCCGGATTGCAGTTTCTGGGGACGAGCGCCAAGGGCAGTGCGGCAGTCAGCAGGCAGACCGGGGGGAGGAGGAGGCTGCGGAGGTCTGTGATGCGTCCCCGCTAGGCCCCACTGGCTCCCCACCTCCACATCCCCGTGAAAATATGAATGTGTCCATGTTCGATCAGTGGTGGTGACTGTCAAACTGCCCCCGGCACCCCTCCACTCCTTATTTTTCTTACCCCCCATCCCTCCTCCCTCCCAGCCAACTGAGTGGCCATGGGCAGTTAAAAAACAAAACAAAAACAAATCCAATCTGCTCTTCAGGCAAGAGTGGAACCCGGAGGGAGACTGATGTACAAACTGGCCAGGTATCATTTGCTCCCTTCTTGTCTGGTTTTGCTCGTCCTGTTCGCCGCCTGCACTATGGGCTGTCTTCAGAGCATCGCTTGCAAACCCCGCATCAGACGGGAGAACATTGTGGTGTACGAGGTGTCGGCCTCTATCGACCAGTGTCCCACCGTCATCGAGGAGAACTCACCGATTGTGCTCCGCTACAAGACGCCTTACTTCAGGGCTTCTGCGGGGGTTGTCATGCCACCGGTGCCGCGCAACGAGACATGGGTGGTGGGCTGGATCCAGGCCTGCACCCAGATGGAGTTCTACAACACTTATGGTGATATTGGCATGTAAGTACGCTTCCTTTTTCGGCTACTGAGTGCGAGAAAACACGCATCAGGTGACCTGCGTCACTGTCCTGCACCTGCCTCGCCTCCGTTGTTCTTCCTCACGGCCTGTCCCACTCTGTCCGCTGCCACAGGTCCAGCTGGGAGCTACCGGAGCTGCGAGAGGGTCGGGTCAAGGCCATCAGCGACTCAGATGGCGTCAGCTACCCCTGGTACGGCAACACCACCGAGACGGTCACCCTGACGGGACCCACGTCCAAACCGTCCCGTCTGACGGTCAGCATGAACGATAACTTCTACCCCAGCGTGACCTGGGCCGTGCCCATCAGCAACAGCAACACACCCATGCTGACCCACATCACTCGGGACCAGAGCTTCATCACCTGGCTGGTGGCCATGAACTCCGTTACCAAGGTAGGACAACTTTATAGTCGTGTAGTCGTGGCGCTTGTGATGAATCATTTTAAGCCCGTCTGCAGCGTAGTCATAGTGAGTGAGTCTGTTTGGATTTTGTTCTGTGTGTCACAGGCTGTTGTGTTTTACCCCCGTCTAAAACCTGAAGCACTGACTGCAGCTTTACCAACAAATATGGCTTATTATGTAACAAGCTCCCACTGCACCTGAAGTTACACAGTACCTCATCACAGACTTCTTCTGAGTCGCATCCCAGCAATTGTTTGCAGAAATGCAGGAGGCAAAATTGGTTTGTGGATGAGGTCACAAATTCAACTCGTTTTCAGATCTTTTTCTTCCTGCAATCCAGTAGAGCAACCTTGTGGGATTACTCATCTTACAAGTTTACTGATCTCTAGAAAAATGCATATTTAGCCTTCTGTTTACAGTCTACTATACATTAAAAAAAAAGCTGGGTTTAGCCTCTTGCTTAAAGGTATGCGTTTGGCTGAAGCCCATTTGGCTGAAGTGTATGTCACAAAAGAGAAGTTGCAATGCTTTTAGTGACATCAAAAAGGGCTAATTGCCAGAATTGTGTGTCCTAGACCTAGAACACACTTCATGAAAAGTGTAGCAAGCAAAAGAAGCAAACGGTCAACTTTTCTCACTTCAGTAAACACAGATTACAACACGGGTGAAGTTGTGGCACAGTTTGGCACCTTTCACTTTGGGTTTGGTTCCTCTTCCAGGAGCGCATCGTGTTGCAGACGGTGCGGTGGCGGATGAGGGTGGACATCGAGGTCGACCCAGACATGCCTCTCGGCTCCCGGGCTTCACTGATGGGTCGACCCTACCAAGAGCAGCCGCACATCCTCAACTACCAGGAGCCCATTCCTCCCAATGCCCTCGGCCGGCCAAACGCCAACGACGCCCAGGTGCTCATGTGGAGGCCCCGGAGAGGAACGCCACTGGTGGTCATACCGCCAAAATAGCAAGGACAAATGTTTGTACACTTCAGCGGTCAGTGGCTCCCTTTGCGCAGAAGAGGGGAATCGCAGGTGAGGGAAGCACCGAGCCTGTGAGGGAAATGACAAGTGATAATGTCCCCGCGCACAGAATGCTGCTGACTAGTTACGCCTGAAAGAATTGATTGGTGGGGATGTTACAGGGCCGAGCGGATACTACGTCCGGGTTTCGTGGACCTGGATCTTCCCCAAAATCAGAATGGAATCTGCAGTGAACTCGTGCCAAGGACCTTGCTTGTATTGTGGCTTGTTTTTTGCCTGCTTTTTATTGAAGAAGGATTTTTTTCGTTGTTGAGCGTGGGGGCTGCAGAAATATTAGACAACTGAGGAAACTGCATCCTCCATTCCTATAGATCTCAATGCATGAGAGAATGAGAGAGACCTTAAAAAATACTGTCTTTGAGCAGCTTATGACTTGTATTTGTTTTGTACAACTCGACATTTTGATTGAAAAGTCAGCAAAAAGAAACAAAAAAAAAACTTGCAGACTTGTGCCAACTAAGGCCTTTTTCAGCACACTCAGTATCAGATTTTAAGGAGGTATTTAAAGATGAAGTATTATATGAATCCTTAGTTTAAGATGAATTCATGCATCAGTCAGATTGTACTACGAGCACCCACCTTGCATAAAAGTCCAGAGGAAAAAAAAAACTGCTGTTCCACTTGAGTTTTGCCAACACACCAGCATATTTTCAGCAAGCTCCTCTCCGCAGCGGAGCTGATGTTTTACTCGGCTGGCTGACAAACTGAGCTGAACCTATTAACCCATCAAATAAATCCTGTCAGCCGATAGAAAAGTGTGATCTGAATGAGTTGGAAAAGGGCCATGTAACACCTTTTTCCTTAAAAGAAGAGGGTTATAGCTGTGGAGTGCAACCTGGTTACACTCCACAGTGCGGAGATGTGATGGAGTGCTGGTAGATGTTGCTACATCAGCGACACGTCTCAATACAATCACATTTTAATGCAAGTGCACTCCAAATAGTTCCTATGCTTTAGAATCCATTAAGGATTCATTTTAGCAGAGACTTGTGACGATCAGCCTGACATTTTTCTAAATATGCTGTTTTGATTTTGATTGTCCACTTAACGAAATTGATCAATTTTAAGAAATATTTAGCAATATTTATACGTTGCTTTACGGTGTTGGCTCTGCAAAGAAGCATTTTTAAAACAAAATGTAGCAGTATGAAAAGAGACATGAAAGAACCAAAAAGATGTTCCTTTTAAATGTGTTGTATTTTACTTGTAACACCCAAGTGTTGACAATAACACTGTTGTCTTAACGCAAGCATTTTGGTTGTGAATCATCACCTACCTCCTCACTAAGAGTCTGTACCAGGATGAGCACTGATAGACATATCGGTCGAGCCTAAATTTATCTTTATTGGTGTCACTGTCGTAAGACATTGTCTCACAGTGTCTCTTCCTATTTTTAACGGACAGCGTTGTTGCGGTGGATTTTTCCACGTGAAGGACTTACTGCGTCATGATTTGAGGTCCGTCCAGCGTGTTGTGTTGGACTTGGTCCAAGTCGCTTCCTGCTACTCCACTGACAAGCCATTTGACTCATCCTCCATCTGTCCTCCTTCCCAGGTTGTGAAAGCCGCAAGTATGCAAACATAACACGCGATGGTTGCAGCGGGAACGCAATCCGTTAAAACAGGAAAGATGTGATGCATTTGTTTGCCTCAGACATTGGATTTTATTTTCAGAAATGTGTTTCTGCCATAAAAAAAAAAAAAAATCTGTATACGGTTAAAATAGTTTTTGTTGATAATGGATGTTTATTTGTCACGGCACCACAGTTCATTCATCCACCTGTTGCTATGGAGACTGATGTTTTGAATTCATTGCATCTGGAGGCTCAAAATATTCATTTGTGCGCCTCAGTCCTTGTTCTATCCATTAGTGTGTGTGTGTGTGTGTATGTGTGTGTGTGTGTGTGTGTGTGTGTGTGTGCGCACAAAGAAATTCACAGCTTCCAATCACTTCACTTTGAAATAAGAAAACAGATCAAGGTGGTTGTTTCAGTAGAAAAAGCTTTCATTTATTCATCAGTTCTCACAGAGAGCTTCATTCTGCATTTAAATACCAGCGGCTTTACCAGGTGAAAGAAATCCCATCCCGTTTTATCTCATAGAAAAAAAAAACCAACTGAAACCCCTCCACTCCGCAGCAACTCCCTTTCCCCCACATATCCCATAACATCTGATTCAAATACTGCATGCAGCTCCTCTTGTTTTCTTATGGAGGTAGCTCTGTTTATCTGAGGTTTTGTATGCATCAAAGGGAAAGTAGGCTCCCTCATATCACAGTAAAACCAAAATAGGAAGAAGCACAGCTTCTTCAGTCAACATAAAAACAGAGTAACAGACTAAACTTCTTACTGTGGGATACAAAAAGTAATACCAGTATAACAGACAGGAATGGGAAGAGCAATGGGAAATACAATTAAACCAAAACCCATTACAACCATTGTCAAGAGCTCCTTGCTCAACAGGCTAAAACATGGCAATACAAGTCCTGATGTGGTGGTCCATGTTAGCAGTGCTCATGATCACAACATTGATAAATAAATAAATAAAAGAAACAATCTCCCCCGCCACTCCCATTTACTTACCACTTGAATATCAATGATGGCTCTGGTGACATTATGGAAACCCACAAAACTGTTCTTGAATTTCACAGTCAGTGGAGTCATCAGGTAGCTGTCTACTCCAACACAAAAAGACTTAAACTAGCATGTGAACATCACATTAGCAGCCAGTATATCAATCGCTGCCTCTAAGACAGGAGCCCCATCAGGGAAAACAGCTACCTTTTTGCCTGCTAGGTTGGTAAAGGCAACCTCAGACTGAGGCTGCAGGTCAGTAGTCAGTAGTTAATGGGTACATTTTCAATTTGGGTTGAAATATCCCTTTATCAGGATTATTGATAATTGACAGGATTAGATTTATTGTATGTACTGGCTCCATCATGTGATCAATACTAAAAAGATTTTGGCTCTAGTACAATTTCAGGAAACGTGAGATAGTCCCACTTGAATCCAAGATATTTCAGTTTGATTTCTTTCTTTTTTTTTTTTTTTTTCTTTTTTTCCATGATGGCAGCGGAATGAGTTGGATGGGTCAACTGAGCAAACAACCATTTTAAAGTTCTGAGATCAGTTAGAAAAATATGCATATAAATTAAACCCAGCATACTCCACATTTGCCAGTTTTCAATGTTCAATTTTCAGCATCTATTTCTGTCTGTTTCCACTTCCACATTCTTGCTGTTGCATGGCTGCATCACCATGTGCTTTGGATAACTGGATGGAGCTGTTGAGCAGTAACAGATTCTTCACCTCAGTCTGAAATGCATTTCCTGGTTACACTTTGGTGGCAGGGCTGCTGGCAGGTTTGGGCTTGTAGCCATAGAGAAATGTGGCAGCGATGACCATGATGGTCCCAAAGAAAAACACCCTGAAAGCAAGGGTAGGAGTTAATTTAATAAGTAAACTATTGCTCCATAAAAATTTCATGTGTGTAACCTTGCAGGAGGATGCATGAGGATGTGTGTGTTTACCCAGTCGGATTAAAGTCCTCCAGCAGGAAATATGAAATGAGTGCAGACAAGATGATGGACACGGACGTAGTAAATCCTTTAAGGATGTTGTCAGCGTATTTAATGACCACAGCAATGACCAAGCCGCCCCCAGCCTGCAGACAGAAACACTGGGTTTAAAAGCCTGCTCTATAAAACATCACATGGACAGCAAGTACTTAAAAAACAGAAATATGAACGCATACTGTAAATATGGCAACATTTTCAGACCTGCAGGAGAACAACAATGCATGTGACCACATTGTAGCCTTTAAACATTCCCGACTCCATGACGTCCTTTCCGTCATACAGCATCATCCCCATGAGGCCGAGCAAAAAACCAAACAAGCCTGAAATATACAAAGACAAATACAAGCTATATTCAATTAAACAACAAAAACACATAAACCTAATGTTTCTCAATATGTGCCAGTAAAAAAAGTGAGCCACCGTTTTAATGGTTATGTTTGCAGAACACAATACTGCCACATGAGGTCGCTGTATTCCAGGTTAGGGCTGCTGCAGACATGATTTAACCCAGTGTCTTTCAAACTTTTATTTTATTTTTTTTACATTGAAAAACCCATAGTACACCACCACCCAAAAATGCCTGTGATGTGAGGGGAATCTGAAACTAAATTGTCCACACGTGCGTATGTGAGTGCAAACGTGTCCCTGCAATGAACTGGCGACTTGTCCAGGGTGTCACCTTGCCTTTGCCCTCCAGCAGAGCCCCGTGACCCTGAGCTCAGGAAGTTGCGGGTTTTGGAAATGGATGGATGGAGGGATGGATGGTAACTTTTTGGCCTAATAATGACAATATAGTGTCTTAATTTATTCTCACTCAGTATGAAACCTGGGCCTTTTTAGATGCACACAAAGCTGATCCCCAGAAGGAATTGAAGGAGGGAAATAGCGCCACATTCCTTTGAAAGCTCAGTCTCTCGGCAATGGAATGTTATTATTATTTTTAGACCAATTGGGTGAAATTGGATAATTTTTTCACAGCACACCTGACATTATCTCACGGTACACTAGTGTGCCACAGAACAGTGGTTGAAAAACACCAATTTAACCTAATGAAAGAGTATAAACACAAATTCTTGCATTCACAGCCACGGGAGATCTGTAGCAGATGCCTTAAAGGACAAACAACCCCAACCATTCACGCGTGTTCCAGACCTCGACTCCCTTGCACCAGTTGAAGCAGAACTTTTAAAGTGAATTACTCACTTTACCACAGAAAACGCGAAATTCATCCATCCCTGGTCATCTAGAGCAGCCGACAAATGCTTCACTCACCAAGCTGTATGTTACGGAGCCAGACGCTCTGCTTGGTCTCCTTGAGGATCTTCTCAAAGTAAACTCCCGCAAAGCCACTGGAAACGCACGCCGTCAGCACAGCCATCAGCCCCACAAACTTGGAGCTGGCTGTCAGGACCTTCTCCCCACTGTCGGCTTCGATGCCAGTGGGCCACTGCAGGGGTCCAAACACAGACAAGCCAAGTGTGAGCAGACCTCTAGTCTGTGCCTTAGACCAAAATGACGGTGGTGATGATGAAGGGCAGGGCAGCTCAAACGCTGTGGCACGGCACCTGCACCAGAGAGATTCCAGCCATGAGGATGAGCAGCGAGAACCACTGGTAGACCCCCAACTTTGTCCCCAGCATGGAGACAGAAAACAAGGCTGTGGTGAGGATCTTCAGCTGGTATGTGACCTAGAAACAAACAGAAACGCAATAATATGCAATGATACAACAATTGGGGTGTATGTATGCCTTGCACGCATATTCATCTCTGCAAACCAGGTAGGGAGGTAATAACATCAGCACAATCAGCTGAGACATAAGTCCATGTCACAAAATTTAGGATGGTGTTTAAAAAGATTTGTAATGAACAAAGACTTTGTGGGTGTAGGGTGTTCAAGGGAGGGGGGCAGTCAGTGTTACACAGCAATTCAACTCTGGACGTTACCTGATAGGTGGCTGCATCCAGGTTAGACAAGGCAACGTAGAGCAGATTGTTCTGCAGCGTGTATATCCCTGCTGGAATGGCCAGTTTCATGGTCTGTGAAGGCTTCTTCACAATCTCCTCCCTCAGCAACTGTTTCATTGCGTGCACGCTGAAATCTGAGCACAGGGCGGTTACTGGTTGTCAGTATCTGAACTGCCGGACCACACATGGAAACAGCTGGTCTGCCTGTAAGAGCAGCAGAGGCGCACAATGTGAGATTTGGTCTCCATCTCCCTGATGGTTGGTACTCACTGCACTCCACGAAGACCAGCAGGATGCAGATGAAGATCTTGATCACCTCGGCCGACACCACGGCGGATGAGGCCAGGTACCGCGCACTGTCCTCTTTCAGAGTACGAGAGTAGCGCATGGTGAGCACCAGTGAGGTGGTCTGCAGCACCAGCACCCCAAGAGACATATACTTCAGACTCTTTGAGTATGATGGGGGCATTTTGAAGGAGCGTGTGTCTGAAGCAGCAGAGGGTGGAGGATATTTCTGCATCAATTGGAGGAAAGGAGAAACACAAGAACCTAAACTCAAGACGAGCAAGTGCCAGGATAAACAAACAAAAAATACTTTCCCAACTTAACACAGGAATCATTAGTTGCAGCGAGTAAAATTATTTGCTTGCAGTGCAAGAGTATATAAATGAGATTAGGGAATAAAATAAGGGAGGGCAAAGAACTAGGAAGTAATGACTGAATAAGTTCATTCTGTCTTTTCTTGCGATTACTTCTCGTTGGTTCTTTTATCTCAGACAAAGATTTATAAGGTTTTTATTTGCCTGACATGTTTTGCCGTATTCTTCCACCTTCATCAGAGTGTCTCATGATGTTGGTATGTGACTCATTTTATGAGCTGATGTTTCTTAAGGTGTGACCTGTCAGATTAGCCAGGCGGGTCACGCCATCCGCTGTCTGATGATTTTGGCATCCGCACCGAAGAAAACAAACATCAGCACTGGATCAGGATCAGGAAAATCCGGAATAATCATCAACTGATACAAGGAGTCACATACCAAAGTCATGTGACACATACCAAAGTCATCTTTGTCTGAGATAAAAGAACCAATGACAAGTAAGCTGGGAAGTAGTCACTGGGTAGTTAGACAAAAGTCACAGAGTTATACCTCAGCCATTGCAGACAATTCCTGTGATATACTTTCTGCCCTGAAACACAAAAAGCAAACACCAAACTCACCATAAAACAATAAACAGCACAAGAGCGGGAAGTACATATCTAATAGGGCTCAAAGGTAAATAAGAGTTCTCATTTAATCTTTACAGTGTGGACTAGAAATATTATAGTACTGAAAGACTAGACTGTTTTCAGGCACAGGATTAAATTCATATATGGAATGCTGAGAGGTTTTAAATTAACTTTTAAATTGACACAAGAGTGCTGAGATGCAGTATTTACGGACAACTTCTGTCAAACCTCTAAAAATAAATTATTTCATTTTAAACACGAGCTTAAAATGAAATACAAACACGTGTCGACTATAACGTTAGAGCGTCGTGAATGATGACCCTCCTTGACAGGACGTTAGTTTGTTATATTTTGAATGAGTGAGTACGAGTGTGTGGAGAGTGACGCTCCATTCATACCTCGGGGCCAGCGAACCGCACTCTGACATGACGCAAATGGCTCCAACTAACGCAGACAAATGTGAGCCTGAAAGATCCGGTGGAGTGACGGTGACTTGAAACTAGTTCTTGACCAAGCCAAGTGACAACGGCAGTTTGCTTCACTGTCCAAAAAAACGGTAGGAAATCTGAACGCTTACTGCGGACCCAAAAGTACTGCAGCTTGTTTTGTACAAAAGACGCTAATTGCGTTTATATGCGCAAAACTGATGTTGGTTGGCATAAATACAATAATAAATTAATGATGAAAACGTAATTGTCTATTTTTGGCCGAATTCAAGTGTTGAAGTGAACTGGGTTTTTTTGTTTGTTTGTTTTATATTTTTATTCAGCCCGCCGAACTTGAAGAATATTGATTTGTAAGTAATAAGATAGCTGTAATTTTTTTCCCTGTGTTTTAAGAGTAATTTCAACATACTTTGTTGTAATGCCTTTTTTCATTTTCAATTGACATTAAAGCACATATTTTCTAAATATCCCCTGATATATTGTTTTCTCCTATGAGATGGGTCACTAAAACACTTCATCCATCTGCTCCTGCTCCGGCCCCCTCCGTCAAAATTTACAACCCATTGTGGCTCAGGAGTCAAAAAGATTGCCCACCCGTGGTCTGGACACTGTTCCATCATCTATTTGTTCTTTTTTGTGTTGACAGTTAGTTGCTTTACTTGCATCAAGGTGCTGGTGGTTGCATGGTAGTTTGTCCAACCAGCCCACATGTGTTTTGTAGACTTGTAGAAGGCTTATGACCGTGTGCCCCAAGGGGCCCTGTGGGGGACACTCTTGAAGGACAGAGTGAATGGTCCCTTTCTTGGGGGACATCCAGTGTCTTAACCAGACCATCCAGTCATCCAGCCACGGATTGCTGAGAGTGAGTTGGACTCGATTCCAGAGGGAGTTGGCCTCTGCCAGGGCCGCCCTTTGGCACTGGTTCTGTTCATAGTTTATATGGACAGAATTTCTTGGCGCAGCCAGGTGAAGGGAGGGGTCCACTTTGGTGACCTGAGGATCCCATCAAGCAGTCAAAATCAGATTCTTCTGCCGGGCTCTCCCCTACAGAGCTGCTGCTCCTCCCCATAGAAAGGGAACCAGCTGAGGTGGCTCGGGCATCTGGTTAGGATGCCTCCTCGGGAGGTTTTTCAGGCATGCCCAACTGGGAGGAGGCCCTTGGGCAGACCAAGGATATGCTAGAGAGACAGTTGCACGGATGGCCTGGGAACGCTGGCGTAAGTGGGTAGGAAGAGGGTGGTCTCCCTGTTAAGGGCACTGCCCTCACCACCCGGACCCAGATAAGTTATTGACAACAAGGTATGAGTTTCTACTGTCTTCTCAGCCTTCTTACACAGAGCCACAGCCACAGAGGCATTCATTCTCATGGTAAAACCTCTCCTTATGAAGCATTGGTGCCATCTGCAGTTGAGTTCTGCGTCTCTGTGCCATGTTTGGTCCGCTGTTCCTAACAAAACAGTCTAACTTAGTGGACAGATCATTAACAGCAGTGATTTTGAGAGGGGAAAAAAAGCTGTTTATTATACTTTAGCAAAATCACTTGTTAAGTAAGATCTGTGCAAAGCACTTTGGACACCTTCGGGTGTAATGTCATGCTTTAAAAATAAAAGTTGATTGATGATAGATGATTGATTGATCTGTTGGTCTGACAATTGCCTACAGGCCATGTATTTGACAACTCTGGTGGGGAGGATGAAGTAATTTGCTGTTGAAAAAAATGGAGCTGCGAAGGCCTGAGAGGTGTTTAAAGAACGCAATGTGTTGTATGTGTGGAGCACACTGACCTCCTTATGTCCTTGTTCAGCGCAGCAACATGGCTCCACAGTCACTCTCTGTGCGGCTCTCTCTCCACTCTTCGCTCACTCTCACTCTCAATCTCAGGGGCACTTTTTGAGAACACTGCCCACTTTAAGCCTGAGCCGGTGTCAGTTTTGTAACAGCCTTTGCGCTACATGTGCTAAATTGGTTGTTTAAAATTTATAGAAAGACTTACTATCTATTTTTTTAACCATTATTTTTCCTACTGGTGACAGATGACAGCAGCTAATACTGAACAACCTAATACATCTGTGTTTGGTCATTAATCATCGTTCCTGCAGAAGCTGCTAATCCGCACCTACCGCACCTTAAAACAAATGCACTGGTCCAAACCAAACAGCAGTAGTTTTTTTCCCTACATTTTGTGCCTGTCAAAATGTCCTGTAGAGTCATATTTTCACAAAGTTTCCATAGAGAGAACAAAAAGCCTGCAACCGGTGATATTGCAAAGCTACATGTATATAAATTGTGCGTCATTTAAAACATACTGAGCAGGTTTGAAGTCTAAAAGGGAAGTCTAACCAGCCAATGCACAGACTACAACATGTCTCACTGCAAGATGAATGAGTGGAGAGCTTAACAGAGAACAAATATTTAGCCACAAATGAGCAGGATGTGGATTTCAATGAGTGACTAAGTCAACCATACTAAATACATATACATATATGTTAATAGTTACATTCTCCTCATGTCTAATAAGTCTAATAAAGTCATAAGTTTTGGATTTACCTGGCTGAGAATTGGATCCTGGAACCCCCAGGGTGGATAGTTTCACAACGTTTTCCCCATGATTACAAGTTAGATGACAAGGATGATAATAAATTCAGAAAAAGTCACCTGTAACAGATGTCGCCCTGGTGGAAAGTGTCACTTCTCAAAAAAATGAGGTGGTCCCTGGATGATAAACTCTGGTAACACGCAGTGTGTTCGTCTTCTTTTCTCTATAACCCATGCGTTTCATCTCAAAGTCAACGGACAAAATGTGAGTCGCTTGGGCAGACTGAATGTCTGAGGAGTGAGAAGGAGGCACGACGTGCCTGAAACCTTGGCAGTTTGCGAGCCTCCAGCGACGAGTCAAGTGTTCAGCGACATCTGCTGGGAAAGTAAATACTTCACTAAGTTTCGCATGCGGAGAGAAGAGGACTCAGCATAAGAATTGAGAATAAAGAAAATAGTTGAATTTCAGAAATTTGATAACTGTATTTTTTGTGTGTGTGAAGCAGTCCGTCATTAAACTGTTAATGAGGAGTTGATTAATTTAAGTAAAAATACATTTAAGAAAAAATAGTTTGCATGACACATGGATTGTACACCAAAAACATAACTCGGGTTCCCGTTTGGTTCACCACACGTTTGGAAACCATTCAGAATTCCCATTCCTACAGAAAAATATTACCAAAATAGATTAGGAAAAAAGATTATGGTTGGGAGTCAAGCCTTGTCTGCCCTTTTGAAGCCTGCAGAGTCCATTGGAATAAAATTGTATTTTGTCTGTCTCTTAAATGTTCTTTTCAAAACAAATGAATGAAGATAATAACAAAAGGAACACTAAACGCATATTGTTGTAAATAATGCTAATAATAATGCTGTAAAACAGAAAATTTATATAAGCATAGTTTATTCAAAATGATGACTATCGTCTTTTTAACAACACGTTTTTGTCGCTGGTACACGTATCAAAAACCGAATGATGGCGCTGTAGTTTAACGTCAACCCAAGATCTGAGGTCGAGGAAGAATAGCACGTGTATCCGGTGTGTCTTCCGCTGCCGAGCCGCACCGATTTGATCAAATGCAAAAATGGTCCGTAAACTAAAATACCACGAGCAAAAGCTTTTGAAGAAAGTTGACTTCGTTAACTGGGAGGTGGACAACAACCTACACGAAATCAAAGTGCTACGGAAGTATCACATCGAGAAGAGGGAGGACTACACCAAGTAAGCGACTGTTGCTACAATATGCTGTTTCGCTGGGCTCGATCACACAGGTCGTGTGCACACGTTTTGTCGTTGTTATAGCGTTGAAATCAAATGCCTAAGTCAGACTGGGCATGACACGTGACTTGTTTTGTGCCTGTGGATACTTATGCGATGTAGTTTTGAGCTTTAGGTTGTGCTCAAAACTATGGTTGGCCCGGGATGCAGTGACAATATCCAACACGCCGTTGACGCTTGTGTTTTAGGTACAACAAGCTCAGTCGAAACGTCAGAGACTTGGCCAAGAAGATCAGAGACCTGGATGATAAGGACGGCTTCAGAGCTCAGTGCACACATCGGCTACTGGAGAAACTGTACGCGCTACAGCTCGTATTATCCTTCCCCGACCTTCCTCCTCTGCTTACTAACACGTTCAACAACTCTGTCGTGTTATTGTATTTTCCCACATCAGGTACGGTATTGGTCTCATCCCAACCAAACAGGATCTGTCTCTCACAGAGAAAGTCACAGCCTCTTCATTCTGCAGGTGGGTCTCGTCATTTACCCTGTTATTTATTCACAGCATGACCGTATGCAACTTGTTTGCAGGGGTGGGAAGTAACGAAGTACAAATACTTCGTACCTGTACTTGAACAGATTTTTCAGGTATCTGTACTTTACCTATCTATATCTGACTACTTTTTACTTTTACTCCCTACAATACCTTTATTTTCTACTTCTTACATTGGAAAAACACGCTTGTTACTTTTGTGTTAAAAAGATACAAATTTGTTAAAAGTCATTCCTTGTTGTTATTGCTTTAAGTTGCGCTATTTGAACACTGCTGTTGTGTGACTACTGGCTAAATAGAAAGGTGGATCATATTTTAGAGACAGGAGACCATTTGAGACTACCTCGGCTTTTGGAACACTATGGTCAGTTCCGATGATTCTGTCACAACTTTTTCATTTTTGCAAAATCAACATTGAATGTATCATTTTGTTAATGGCCAAAAAAAAAATACAATTTCTACTCTTTACTTAAGTGCATTTCAGAACCTATACTTTCTTATTATTAAAAGAGTTGAATAAGTAGTTTTACTTTTCCCCAAGTATTTTTTTTAAGTATCCATACTTGTACTTAAGTACACAATGTTAATACTTTTGCCACCTCTGCTTGTGTGTGTGAATGGGATCACCTTTGTGACTCCTGCAGGAGGAGGCTGCCGAGCATCATGCTGAACCTTCGTATGGCACAGAACTTGAAGACAGCCATCACCTTCATCGAACAAGGACGTATCCTTTGTTGATGCAGTGACTTTGAGTCAAAAGCTTCAACCTGAGGTGTATTTTTCTTTGTCTCAGTCAACCTCTGTTGTAAGTTATTTTATCTTGGGTGAGTTCTGTCTGAAGGATAGAACTTGTGTCTGCAATGTTGTCCTTCACTAAATACCAGATGTTCGAGTTGGTCCAGATGTTGTCACAGATCCAGCATTTCTCATCACAAGGTTAGAGTGCACACTATGTTTTGTCTTGCCACCGCCTTCCCAATAGTTTTACTAAGTTTTTGTTTTGTTTTTTTCTAGAAATATGGAAGATTTTGTCACTTGGGTGGATTCCTCCAAAATAAAGCAGCATGTCATGAATTATAATGAAGAGGTAAGTTTTTTAAATGATGGAAATTGAGAAATGGTAAGACACAGCCATCCATTTAGTGTTTGATTTGAAATCGGTTTAACTTATTAAATACATTCTGGGTTACATATAAATGGAAGATTTTACAATTGTCAACTGTTGTTTTGTTTTTGTTTTTTCAGAGGGACGACTTTGACATCATGGCTTGAGGATGTAGTCAGACATAATTGGATAATTCATCACCTTTAAGGACTGGAGTTGTTTTTCTTTTCTTTTGTTAATGTAGAGTGTGATTAACACATCTCCTCGTACATTATAGGAATAAATAATTCCTGTGGTGCCACAAACAAGACAGGAAGAGCAGATTCTTTTTTTTTTTCTTCTGAGAAACTGTATTGTCTGCATTCTTCCTGCCTACTATGGAACAGGACTACTCCTTTCAAGCACCAAGGGAACGCAGGTCCAGTTGTTTCCTGCTCATTTGTCACAACCAGTCCGTTATCCACCATTGCAATGATTCAAAAGAGGGATCCAGGCTTATTTTAATGCAGCCATGTAGACGCAGGACTACAGGAGCAACACAGCTTTACTGTAACCAGTTTACTGTAACAGTCATCCTGCCTATATGGGTGAAAGTGATCTTTGTCATACACAGCTGTAAAGAAGAACAGAACAGTTTGATAAATATTTATTATTTTAAAAAGGCTTTGTTACAATGTAAACTTAATAAACTTTCTTTTGTCACAGTAAGACTTTACAAAAAAAAAAACATTTGCATGTGTTTCTCTTTAATGTTGAAACTATAAATGTAACCCCTACACCAGTGTGTAAACATGAAAAAACTTCTTCTGGAGTGCACTATTGAACAGGAAGCCACAGTTTAGAGGCAGTGTTTATAATGTGTGTGTGTATATAGTAAAGATGGAATGAGTTTCAGTGCCTTCAGTGGGGACAGGAAAGATGCTTAAAGGCACCGTGGTGTGTAACAATAATAACCTGATCTGACCATGGCTTCTCCAGTTGGCATGTGTTTCGGAGTCCATCAGAGCCACCAGAAGCGCACATAAATGATGAGTGTGAGGAAGACCACCGCCACTGCTGCCACCTTGGCATATGTGGACCGGGTGTTGAGATATTTGGCATCGCTGCGGTACTTTTTGGAGAGAGCTGTCAGATTGCTGGCTTTAGTGTCTAGAGCTGAGAGAAACAAGTGTAATGATGAGACATTGAAATGCAAACACTGCCTGCAAAGTTGCCCACACTCAACATGTTTAACAGAAGGATAATGACATTTAGAATTCTTGTTTGTATTTATGCATTTACCAGAGAGCGCCTCCCCTCGTTGCAAAACTTCCTCAATATTTGCCACCATTATTCTCTGGACATCCTGTAGCTCTGTGTTAATGCTGCTCAGGTTCCTCCTAGCCCGGCTGTCAACATAGGCTTTCTTTGTTTTCTGAATATATGTGTCTGCGAGAAAGGGGGTTTGGAGAACACAATCTTATTAAAAATACATTTTTGTTTTTTCTTGTTTTTTTAAATATTGTGTGATGGCAAATCTCACCAAACTCAATGAATGAGTATGGCCTCGTCACTTGATGCACCCTCCTTCCATACTGGTCAAAAAATTCATTGTGAAGGTCCTCGAGATATGCAAAAGCTGTCTTTTTAGAAAATGAACCCTCACAGAGGATCAGGTAGCAGATACTCTCTGCTATGAAACAGCTATGAATAAAAAGCACAGGTTAGGCTAAAATGTTGCCACATAAGTCATTTCATTCTCATGGACAGCTTACTGAAAGTTCATGTCTCCAGTCTCCAGGGTGCAGCGTTCGGGACTCTGAGCATTCAATTTACGAAACAGCTGCTTGGCTTGACTCTGGTATTGCTGGAGGTCTCTCCCCTCCTGGTTGAGTGGAAACACAGGTTGAATATCAACATTCAGATTTTAAATGCTGTAATATCCATATCTATTGTATATTGTTTCTCAGACTTATGGATCAGTCTGCCATTGAAAAACCTCTGTAGATTTCTAGACAAAAACATTTTTCTGTTTATAGCCTCCTGAGAAAAGCCTGGGTTTTAGCTTCCAGCTCAGTGGTGGAAGGTCTTACCAAAGGCTAAGGGAACAAGTTTAGGAACTTTTGTAGATGGAACAATCAGTGGGACTTTAACTTTGTGTTACACTCTTTACATGTCACGAAGGAGACAAAAACAAGGCGATTGCAGAGGGCAGATCAATTATTAGCTGGGATGTTGTCACTAATTAGTTACGAGTTAGGAGGGGCATCAGCAGCCTAAGGGTTAGCCCAGCTAACCCTTTTTGACATCATGGAGGATTGATTTCCAGAGTGTAACACACACACACACACACACACACCTTAGAAGATTAGCTGGTAACAAAGAAGAAACAAAGGAGGACTATTTCCTAATGTTCACCATAATAATCAAGTTTCCCCAAATTGAGAAAACTCCATTTATTGATTTATTCACTCTGTCCACTTCTGAGACAGTGTGCCCTATAAAGGTCCAGAAAAAATGTCACAAAGGGCGCTGCTATTCCCTCCAAGTTACTAACAACACTACTGCCTCTGAAATCTTGTTTTTGTTGCCTATTAAACTTCTGGAAGGTTCAACACCAAATTCAGAAGCTTACAGTTTCTTCGAAATGTAATTTACATTTAAAACAAAACAGACAATTGCATCAATGTAATGCACTCAAAATGCATACAGAACGTTTCACGTCACTTTGGTCTTTTTTCTTTTCTTTTTTTTTTTGCGTCTTCTACTTTAATATTGTTAATTTCATCGCATGATGAAATAAAAAAAAAGTATACGATTTGTTACTAAATGAATTATTTAGCATATTATCACATTTGTATTTACTTAATGTCAAACAACAAGTGGTTAAGGGTCATTCCTAAAAATGTATTAAGCAGATGGCTAAACTTGACAGTGTTTTGAATGGAGTCCAATGGCGCGGCTACATGAAGAAGCTAGCTTCCATTGATACCTGCTCATCCTCCTGTATGGACGCGGCGAGCGGAAGTCCGTCCGCCACACGAGCGATCATTACCAGTGAAATCATACCGAGAGAGTGAGATACTCAGCGGCTTGAAGTGTCAGTTCAGCAAGGCTCTTCTTACTTCAAAAAACTTTGTTTGTGTCTGCTGTCAAACTCGGTTGTTTCCGAGAGAGGGGCAGGATGGGCGGAAGTTCCTGGTGCGTCGCCGAATAAATGCCCGTGTGCCAACTTGGGACAAAAATAGGCACGTTCACAGTCAAATCGCGTTGAACGACTATAAAGATCTAATGTAAAACAAAGTGAAATTATTTGTCATCCCTCCCTTCGTAGAATCTTCCTCAGAAGTCAGTGTTTGGACCCGCCCATTTCATCCGCAACGGGCCACAGTTTTACCACTTTAACGGGAGTATGAGGCCATGAGCTCAGGCGGTCTGACCAGACAGCTGGCAGACAGAGCCACTGCATCCCCACCGCTGATGCTGCTCGCACTGAACCGTGAGGTGCCGCTGCGGTCTGTGTGGCTGCCCTGGCAGGAGTGAACCCCTCCCGGAGCTTGAACCAGAGGAAGGACCCCCTCAAAAGAGTCATGGACAAACCAGAGAGGTACCGTTCATCGCCCCCGGCGCTCCGTCTGTATTTTGCATTCTATTGTGGGGTTTATTCGGTTCCGCGCATCGTGTCGGTGTGACCCGCTGCTGCCGGCGATGCAATGGCTGCTCTTTCCTCACATCCCCTTTTGTTATTATTGGTATCGGGATCGGTTTCTCCTTATTATTGTAAAAAAAGAAAAAAGATTTTTTTTTATTATTATTATTATTATTATTTTTATTGTGCTCGTTATTTCTGCAGTCTTGGTAAAATGCATTTCTTTTACGTATTGTTTCGGTGAAAATACTGTTGATGTGATGAAGTGCCACTGTTGTGCGTCTCTCGCCTTTCAAAACCAGACGATGCGATGTGTGCGGGGCAGCTGACTGTGCAGCTGTGCGCCCACGTAGATCTATTTCTCAATACATCCCAATAATTCTGTATTATCACTAACACTGGTTTTATTTGCAAGTCTTGCTGCCGAGTGTACCATTACCTGGGCCTTATTCGTTCGGCTGTTTGATGGCGACATAACAGAGATGGAGCACTTGTACGCAGCCACAGATTAATCCTCTGAGCGCCACAGAAAGCCCTCCCGCCCCCTCCCATTATTCCTCTGGCTGCTTGGCACGGTGGCATCCTTTTACCCGCATGAAAGGCCGTATTGTTGCGGTGGCAGCTGGCACCGCCGTGCGCACGTCCTGATTGGTAGCTTCTCCGCGCCGGTGAGTGCGTGACTCAATGCGGCGAACGCGTCTATCCCCCCCATTCGCGGACCTAATTCATGGGTGGGGCGCTTCATGACTAATTGATTATGAAAAATTGGTGATTCCCAAGCTGAAGGGGTTTTCTTCTTTCCTTTTGAATAAACCGTAATAATCGAAATAAGGAAGTGTAGCTGACTTTGAGAGTCGAGAGGCTGGCCTTGCACTTTGTACTTGTACAGCATGCACATCCCCCCTTTTCAGTGTTAAGGATGAACAGTGAGCCAGTTCTCAAACCCCTCCAGGTGTGCCAGCGATGCCCAGGAGTGAGGAGGAGAGCAGCTGAGAAGGAGGAGATGGGCTGCACCTCTGCCAAGCAGGTGTCTGCCGTGCCCAACGGTGAGGAGGCCCAAAATAAGTCCTACAGCAACGGGGACCTCCTCTCTGGTCAGTGCACCTCCATCCTACTCACATCACCATCCTCTCTTTAATCTTCATATAAATGTTAGCTGGCACAGAAGGTTTTGATTATGATATACTCACTCAAACTGATAAAAAGAAATCACACCCGTTAGACAATGCCAGTTAACAAGCAGCAGTAACAATGTCGAATTTTTAGGTTGTCGAAGATGTTAATATGCCAAAAGAGTCGAGTTGTTGTAATAGCATTAAATATTTTACGTCAATCAAATGTGTAATCCAGTGCCAGTCTGGCTAAGCTCATTGCTATTCAGGTTGTTTTTATTGTTATATTCCTAGACTGCATGGACTGAAGGCATAATCATTAAAGACATGACATTTTGATGTCTTATTTATGTGAAAAGTTGCCCTTGACACTCATGAAGAGTCTTTGACATGTTTAATTCAAAGTTGGATTCACATATTAACAAATGTAAATGTGTCCCACAATTTAGATTTTATCGGCTGTCAGACCGTAAAGGAACCTTTCATTGGTGCATTGTTCATTCAAGCTGCACTGGAAATGTCGGACCTACATGTTGCTCCTGCCATCTCTAACATCAAACTGCACAATTGTTTACATCTGCCGCAGCAGCTGCCAAACATAAATAAAAAGTGTTCCGCTACCAAACATAAAGCACTGACAGTGACTTAGAACTTCAGCAGCGTTAATTGGAGCGGCGACAACGACGTGCCCACCTTGCCGCCATCCCTGTGTGTGTGTTTTCCTATTTTTATTGTGTAGGAGTAAAACGTGTAGCTGGCGGGAGCGAGGCTTTGCCTGTGTGAGAGAGAGGATGGGGAGGACGAAGGCAGAGAGAGGGATCAGGCTGACAGGCCCGTGTGTTTGCCAGCCATTGTTGTGAGAGGATTTAGTTCTGGAGCGTGAGAATTCGAGCACGTAATTACTTTGCCAAGTGCTGAATTGTGAGAACCCCTAACCCCAAAGGACTGCTGCACTGATCAGAGCGGCTCGTCCTCTTCGTGACTGCCACCACTGGCCCCTGGCGTGGTGCGAAATCACAATTTCTTTTTTTCCACTCTCTGCTGCTGCTGCTCGCTCTGTCACAGATGAGTACAAGACAAAGGGGTTGCAGAAGGTCAAGTACCTCAGCGGGGATGAGGGAGGAGGCGACGGCCAGGAGAGCACAGTGAGTCGCTCGTCCCATACTGTATGGTTGGTGATGAGGATAATAAGGCTTATGCCAGTGTGGCATCAGTCATGACACACATTTCTTGTGTTAAATGTAATGTGTATTGTTGTTTTTTCACTTGAATGTTTCCTTTTCCTGCCGGTTCTGCAGGAGAAAAGTGCTCTTCTGGGTAAAGGCCAACAAATGGATGAAGAAGCGTCGGATGGGAATGGAAAGATTTTGTAAGCAGGGCTGACTGATGATGTTATTACATTATTCCCAGAGAACCAGAGCCATTTAATGTTTATCCCCTAAACAAGCAATTGGAAGCCTACAAACTGCCTTTATACTCCTCTACTGTAGGGGGCGCATTTCCTCTTAAGACTTAAATGTAGCTAGGTTGGATCCTGGCAGAAATACCATGTATCCCTTATAATATAATGTATTCCACTGGTATACCAGTGTCTTTAAGTCACCCCTGTGATGTCACAGTTGACACTTTTATCCTCAATGATACATCTCTCAGCTTAGGCCACACCCACAGCCTGTTCTTTTTAAATTATGAAATATGCTCCACGGTAATCATGTGAATACCCACTCACCTGTATGTTCTGTTGCTGCAGGAGCATCCACTCCTCAGAGAGTCAGCAGGAATTCTTCAGGATGCTTGATGAGAAAATAGAAAAGGTAAACAGACATCATCATCAGATCATTTTATCTTTTTTTTTTTTTTTCTGTTTTATGGGTAGAGGAATGACAGAATGAAGGATTATCCCATCATTGGGACCAAATCTGTCCAAATGAGGACACAACAGATGACAGAATAGTGACTCTAAACAGCAGCAATCTGTCCCGTCCAGCCAGCGTGGTTATTTAGGGCTGTGCTGCTGAAAACATGTGGCACTGATTGCTGTGAAGTCGCTTGCTCAGAAAAGCAGTTTCTCTGTTGCACACACCGGGAAGTTTATGTAATTTCCTGTGTTGAAGATACGTCTTGCATTAGTGCTTACAGCTAAAGGTGCACCTATTTTGATTTTGACATGGAGCAACTGGCTATACATAACACTTGAGTCACGACGCTCCTGCACTTGATGACATTTCCCTGCACTCCAGTGTGAACACTGCTATATTTAGTGTCAACGCCACATACTACACTGTTGGTTTTCCTCTAAAATACCTCATTCCTTGCCACTGATGCAAACATAGCGAGGATTGCTATGAAATAAAGAACCTCCAGTGGGATATGGTTGTCTGATAAAAATGAAGTACAAGAATGTTATTGGGCCACTGTCAGGATCAAGGGTTAATAAATTATTAAAAACAAACACATTATGCTATATGTTGAATAATAATAATGCTGATAATAATAATAATAATGCATTTTTACTGTCAAATACATTAAAGTGGTCTAAGAATTTTTATTTTGCATACATCACCTGTTTCTGTGCACGCTTGCATATCGAAACCTCATGACACTGAGTTTGTGTTTTATTCAAAGCTCGAATATTCAGAACTCATATTTACTGTGAGAAAATAAAGAATATATTTGGTTGAAAGTGTGGTTATAGGCATTGCTCGCCTGAATGTTGATGCATGGATTGACAACAGTCGTATGTTGTTGAATGTAAATGTGTGCCACATGTACTCACTGTATTGGACTGTGTGTGTGTGTGTGTGTGTATGTGTGTGTGTGTTTGTGTTATTGTTTTCAGGGCCGGGACTACTGCTCAGAGGAGGAAGACATGACATAGTACTGTGGCCATGAGTAGCAGCCCCTGTGTGAACAAACTGTCACTCCAATGTTACAGGCCGACCGGAACATATATCACCTCCCTCAGGGGAAAGGGAGGCGGGTCGTCTCTTTCTCTCTCTCGCTCTTTTTTTTTTTTACTTACACGGCTGAGAAAAATAAATCAGTGGCTTGAATCAAGCAAAGAAAAATCCCTCCCCCCACCCAACTCCTGCTGAAACCCTTTTTGGCAAGCCAAGAGAAAAAAAACACCAAAAATCAAATCCAGTTCAGGTTGCTTTCAAGATGCAGAGATCCTGGGACGTCCGTTAACTGAACCATCAATGTTCGCTGCAAGTCGCCAGGACATCCTGGAGAAACCTCAGACTGTTGAAGGCATCTGGAGGCAACAACGGTTTTTCATTTTTTGTGTGTGTGTGTGGGGCGGGGGGGTTGGGTTGGGTGGTGGTGGGCTAAAGACTTCCTGCATTCCAAAAAACAATGTGAACCTCTTTTCTACAGTGCGCCGCGTTCCCTTCTGTCAGTCTGCGTCTTGTCCTTCCGCCACCACGTCGAGTATTTACGTTGAATACGGCTCAGGGTTGAAGTGTTGTGGTCC
>NW_027466061.1:10787500-10987500 GCF_046127955.1 Nelusetta ayraudi
ACACCAGGCACCTTAATGCACCACTGGGGTGCCAGACTTACCGTTGGATGCTGAAGGATCCAGTTCGCTGGTTCCTCCGGTGCGTTTCTGTCGGAGGGTTCCGACATATTTTTAAACCTAAAAATTTCTTCTGGAATGTTCCCCACTGAGCGTCCAATTATTCAACTGGATATGATTGTTGTCAGGAATTGACGCCGCGATTGCAGCATGGGCTAGTTCTGTTCAAAGTTGTGCGCGAGCCACAGCGTCAAGAGTCCGGGTGGAAAAAGAAATGTTCCTTTTTAAAGTTTCCGCCTCTGATAAAATGGCAACTTGCAACATTTTCCGGGTAGTCGGTCAATCAGCATTTTACGGGTACCTGCGGCATTCTCCGGCTGAACTCGACCATGAATCTATTTTTCCCTCCGAATTCAGATTTTTCTCAGACATAATATAGACTGTTGTCAACAGGACTCCAGGAGAGGAGTCGACACCGTTCGGTTTTCAGCGGCTCAGTGTCGCCTCCTGAAGGTGGGCCGCCAGAAACTGCAGCAGGCGTTCTGACGGGAGAACAGCGAGTTTTAAAGGCCGGGAATATCAGTAAAGATTTTCTTTAGTAATAATCTTTTATATCTATAAAATATATACCCTATTTTGTATATAAAAATATAGCAGATGTATTTCTATTTTCTATCTCTAATCTCTCTATGTTGTTGCTCACTAGGAATTCATATTTTCCTATAATGGAATAGAAATATGCATCCATCTATACATCACCACTTCTGTAACGCTCAAGGTTGCCGGGGGTGCTGGAGCCTTATTCTGCTGTCTTGACGTGAAGGTAGGGTTGCACCATGGACAAATTTGCATTTTTACTGAATAGAAAGACAACCATTCACAGTGTAGAGTTCCCAGTTTGCCTCATGTTTGTCTCTGGACTGTGGTAGGAGGCTGTAGTCCACAGAGAGAACCCACACAGACGCAGGTAGAACATGAAACTCCACACAGATAGACCCCAGGCTCGGAGATCAAACCCACTCGCAACAGTGCCGTCGCTCTTAATAGAAACATGAGCTGCTTTTGTTTTACTCCGTGTGTGGTGTTAAAGGGATCCCACCAAACCCCCACCCCCAATTGCTGAATTCTGGCCTTTTATAAAGAACTAATTCTAACGGCTCTTCTTTGTTGTAACCCTCAAACCCTATTTGTTGGTGTTAAATGAAGAAAGCACTTTTCTTGGTTGTGTTAAAATCTTTTGCAATCATTTTTCTATCACACATCATTTAGGACTTTGCAAACCACAAAGACAACAAAGTGACAAAATCAGTGAACTTCAGGATTTTTATTTAAAAAAACAAAACAAAAAAAAAAGCACTGGTACTTTCATCTCAAGCAAAAGATGGAACCATTTAGTATTAGTACTGTTCCATGTCACAAAAATGAGTTATGAAAAGAATAATTAAACCACACAAATGATACATTATTTTGGAATAAATTAATCAGCATAACAAAAATGAGAAATAAAACATGCTTTTACTTAGGTGTTGAATAGGAAATATTGAAACTCCAATGCTGGAAATTAAAGACACCTGAGAATATAATAAGTATCAAACAGCTCATTGTAGCAATTATTTAGTTCCAGAGTTGCTGCTTAACTAAAGCTTTTATAAGAGAACCTTTTTCTTTAAAAAATAATTACAGTAATGTAAAAATTAGGCATCAATTTAAAAAGACATCCATTCCTGTACAATGTGCATATCTGAATTAGTGTGGTGACAAGAGGAATAGTTACAATATTATTATCATCATTTTTTACCCACTGGGGCAGCCTAAACTCAATGCCACTGTGGATGATGCTCACTTGTCATGAAGCCACATTCAGTGATATGAAGATTCAAACTGAGCTCTGATCACTCAACGCTGCAGTGAAGTGACAATTAATTTTTCTCTATACCTCTCAGCCCCGGCTGGCAGACTTTCCTTCTACTTCACTTAAAGGGATAGTTCATTTAAAACTGTCATGGTACCCGCTTCACACTCACGGCTTTTATTGGATGGAGGCTCTGGGGGACATTTTCTAATCCATGTGACCTTCCTTATTACGACCAAACATCAAATAACAAGAAAAAAAAAGTCTTCACACTGCTTCTGTGGGTTAGACCTTGAAGTCCAATTTTGTCTCAAAATGGAAACATTGACAAATTGTTTCTAGCCAAATAATCCTCTGTAGCCTCAGTGAAAAGACTCGGCGCACTCAATCTTTTACTTGAACGAGCAAACCTGGGTACCTGCGGAACGCTTGCGTAGTCCCTGGTCTAGGAGGCTAGTGTGGATATTTTGGCTGTAAACACAGCGTTAATGTCGCCACTTTGAGACACACAAACAGAACAGAGGCACATTCTTCTTCTGTCTACGGCCCGCGGTTGCCATCGGTTGTCACGGAGTGGAACTCTTTCAGGCTCTGATAAACTCCAGACCTGCAAACAAGGCGTCAGCGAAGCCCACGCCAGAGTGGTGGCCACTGGCAACTGGGTTACATCTCAAATGCCGGCGAACTATCCCTTTAAATGACGGGCTGACGATGCATGAAGTTTGAGAACAAACTCTTCTGCTACAACAAGATGTAGTGGTAGATGCAAGAACGAGAACGACTAGCTGATATAGGCAAGGCTCCGGGATTCGAAGGCTCAGTGGCTCTGGAGGACTTTCTGTGAGGAGCGCTGGATGGATTTTGTGCATATGCTGATAAAAATAAAGGAACAGATTTCTGTGAGGTATGTTGTTCTGGAGATATTACAGGTCTGAGCCCCAGAGTCCGTGTTGAGGAGAGACTGTGCATCTGAAGTTGTAAGAAAAATAGTCCATGTGTTCAAGGTCGCTGCCAGCAGGAACCGAGAACTGTGAAAACCTCTGAGGAAGAAATGTGTAAAAGTAGCTCTGACGGAAAAAAAAAAGAAGCCTGACAGTGAAGGTGGAGGAGGGAGGGAGAGGGGGGGTTGGCGGGTTGAACGGAGGAAGGCCCCTGTCTGCAGTCGGCCCCTTCCCACTTTAGGGTCTGGAGGAGACGAGTTGCCAACACACTGAGTTCAATTTCTCAAAAATAAAATGAACAAATCCTACAATCAGAGACCAAGAAGACTAAACGTATAAGGGGAAGGAAGGGAATTAAACCTACTCAGTAATTTTTTTGTGTTATATCATGTGTTCTTAAGCACTTGGACAACAAAAGGCAGTTTCACAAACCATTGGCTATTAACACACAAGCAAAGTTCCACAGTGCTCGCTTAAAGAAGCATTGTAACAGTGCAAAGCCATAAAACTTTTTCAGCCAAACACACTTGTAAGAAAAAAAGTGCCATATTGCATAATGAGTATCCGTCAGGTCACCCCCTCCCCCCACCGCAGGGGGCTGTATATACCATACAATGATCCGACTGTAAACATGGTGCAAAGCAGTTCTGGCATAGTTTAAGGCTTCCAGATTTGTTTTTCTGTTGTTGTTTTTTCCTGAAGAAGTGATGCTCTCTGAGATGAAAGAAAAGGAATGTGTCCAATCAGCTGGACAAACAGTGTGGAAACATTGACAAAACACAACAATTCAACCACTCTACAATCAAAACTGGACATTGTGTGAACTCTGCATCTGTGTCGTATTACCTGCACCTTGTTAAAGTTCGGTTCATTACTCTAAAGTTGCATGAGGTGTACAGGGTGTTTTTGGCATGAAGACAGACTGACGTTTAACTTTCTGAGCATTTCTGCACTGAGGACAAGTTGACTGCTGCCTTTTGACGCTCTGCTCAGCAGGAACAAAAATTGCAGTTATTTTGTTCTTTTTGTTGCTGTGACAAAAATTGAAAACGTCATCGCCGGTTATGGCTGAAAGCAAAGCGACACGTGCACATGCATGTGAGATGCTCCCTGCTGAGGTGAATATCATACTGAGCTAAACATGAAAGAAGAGCAAAGGATAGTCCATTTAATCACAACGTTACCATTTAGTGCCCGTGACTGTGTTTTTGGGCACTGGGCAATGCAAAGACAGCCTGAATGTGCTCGTGGTAGGTACATGAAGAGGTGAAAACGGGTACAACATGGGCCCTTGATGTCTCATGGTCACATGAGACGAGTTCAGCAGCTGCTGAAACTTAAACTGAGGAGAGAAACCCTGCACATCTGATCCTGAATGTGTTCTGTCATCACCCCTGAAGCATGAGGTGAACATGGGAGGCTGAAAGTCGAGCTTAACCTACTTCAGTGGCCCCGCCCACCCATCAACCCGATAATCTGACACTCCCGGGGTACACACTTATCCAAGTCCTGGCATTACAAAGCAAATTGTAAATAAAATCACAGGCGCATACACACACACACACACACTCGCGAACGATGCCATCCTACCAAGCGTTTACACTCACCCCTAATATAAGGACTACAATTCATCACGCAGATTAGTTCCGCCGCTAGTAGCGTTACCACATTTTCTACATTAAAAAGCTTGAAGCTTATATACATTTGCATCAGTTTTAGACACAACATAGCTGTGTATTTTGTGTCAGCATATCATGGAGGAACCAGATCCAAGGATGGCATGCAACAGCTCTCCTACAGTGAAACAAAACTCACTTTATGGGGATGGAGGGGGGAAAAAAATCTAAAATTTAAGCCGGATATACAAAGAAAGAAATATGAACAATTAGCTTCAATGTCTACTAACGCAATAAACAAAAACAAAGGAATGCATCAGCACTAAAACTCTTACATTGAATCAGCAAATATAAAATAATAAAAAGAAAATATCCTGAAGAGGAAAAACAATCTACAAATTTAACCAAAAAACATGAACAGATGGTTTTGGCTTATGAGTTGATTATTATGAAAAAGGTCCCTGCAGATCTTTACAAACTGTTTCAGTTTGACATGAGGTTTTTTGTAAGGTTGTTGTTGTTGTTGTTTGTTTATTAGAAACTCCAATCTGCAGAATCATTCCTAATGAACCGAATCCTGAGTGGAGCAGAAGTATTTTGAAAGTAAAAAAAGAAAAAGGAAAGAAAGAAACAAAAGAAGCAAAATGTACTCCCAACAGCTACAGACTGCCATGAACACGTGCTACAACAACATATGAGATGTTTGGTTTTGGGGGAGGAAACAAGATTCTCGGTTGTGCCCTGCGAATATTGAAAAAGTTACTTCTTGACGTTTGAGGCTTGACAACTTGTTGCGGTTTGCCACACATGAGCAGGAGTGTGTTCATGACATTACTGCGACTGAGGAACCTTTACATCAATGTGATGAAGCATCTTGACTCGTCCTGTATTTTACTAAGTAGATTCTCCCAAGAGCCGTCATCATCTCATTTGTGTTATGGAAGGGGTTCAAATGTCATGTGTGAATAATACAGGACGTCCCAAATTCAACTGAACACGCTGTTGTTGGTGCATTGAATGCAGGGAGACAAACCCTCAATGCATGTGTCCATTTTTTTTTTTTAAATCAATGCATTATACTGCATTTTTGAAGGCTTGAAGCGTAGCTGCACGTTGAAGGCCAGCTACAGTTTGTCTAAACCGTAAACTCTGATGCTGATGCGTGAGAGACTGACAGTGGCGTTCGACAGGCCCGAACGCTGATTTTGAAGAAAAAAAGCAAATAACAAAAACAAAAAAAGAAGTGGGACTGAAAAGCACATTGCATTAAAAAATCCACTGTGGTCGTACATACTGGGAATGTCCATGGGAGGGGGCAAGAGGGGGTGGTCACATGACTGAGTGTAGGATCATGTGAGGCTCTGTGCACCTCACTTCCAGCTACGTATTGGCTTTGTGTAGGTGTGTGCAGACGTTTGAGGACAACACAGCGATGCTAAACCCTAAATCAGTGTACTGGTTGTTGCTGGTTAACTTGGAACCACTCGGAAAGCCGCCTGTGCTCCTGCTTAAAAAAGGTACGCTCACCCCAAACCGGCCTAATAGGTCGGCGCTGGGCTGGAGGAGGCGGAGCCTGTGCCCTTGTTGCGCCTCAACATGGCGGGCTGGAAGTCAGGGTGGCGGCGGGCGTGCTTGATCAGGTGGTCGCTGCGCATGAAGCGCTTGTCGCACAGCGGGCACTGGAAGCGCTTCTCCCCCGTGTGAGTGCGGGTATGGCGGGCCAGCTCGTCCGAGCGGGCGAACTTCTTCTCGCAGTCGGGCCAGGTGCACGGGAAGGGCCGCTCACCTGCAGCACCGCGGCAGAGGAGATGGCAGCAAAGTCAAAACACAGTCAAGAACCAGTGAATTGTCAACTCTTTTTTTATATTTTCAACTTTACTTGTTTGTATTCTATATTTTCAGACCTTGACAAGTCAAGGATTAAGATAAGGTTACTAATTAATTCAGGTTCAAGGATTCCTCGGGGATGGGCATCCTTGCATAAATGATTACAAAAGATCTCTGGAAAACAAAATAGTTCACCCTTTGTTTACAGCCTGGGTTTTTTTTTTTTTTTTTTTTTTTTTTTTAAAGGGACAAGGGTTTGGCTTCCTGTTGAAACTGCTGTTTTTTCCCCCCCCTTTATTGGACCTTACAGGTGTGAAAGGAGATTTAAAAAAAAAAAGCAAAAACAGACAAAGGGCAGAGTCAACTCCTGGCTGGTGGTGTGGCGTTAACCTGGACCACTCCCCGTTTTGTTTTAAGTGAACCTGTTGCCTTGATGAACAAGGCAACACATGCTTGAAACATAAATACATTTAATTATTAAGAATAAATAAATAGATATTAAACCGTACACATGTATTCTCAGATTATCTGAAATGATGCAATGGCCTCGGCTACATTGCAGGGAATTAACGCTGACGTTTTATTTTTTTGTAACACGTCGTCTGAGGCTGACTATTGCCATAAAATGACGTTTTTGTTTTTTTTTTCTTAGTCAAATTAAATAACTCTGAGCTTGTGCCCCACAGTAGTTCTTATTTGTATTTCTTTCACGGACAAGTCTCGTATTATGTGTATTGTTAAAATGAAACATGGCTGACTAAACTACACGAGTCTAGGATTTAGACTCTCCAGATTAGTTTTAGCTAAACTACAGCTAGCCTTAATCCCATGCAGGCAACACGCGTCGACCCTGCATTAGGCCAGCGAGAGATGCTCGCTGCCATTTTCAAGATGACAAAGCCCTGCTGCTCCACGTTGCTGCTGCTGCTTCTCCTTTCTGGGGCGTTCCCACCCAAGTTTCTTTCAGCCGTTTCCTGTCGTGTTTTGCGCCTGCTCACTGACCCTGAACGCGCCGATCGTCTGCCTACCAATAAACTGCACCCCCCCCCCCCCCACACACACACACACACACCCCACCACCTAGTTTATCTGAGAGAAGGTGGGGGCAGGGGGACCCCGCAAACGGGTGGATTTCCTACGAAATCTGGTAAATCGACGGCGCATTAAGAACGCACAGATTTTTTTTTATTTTTTTTCGGTGGCGGCCCATCCACTCGTGCGTGCCCACCCACCGTCCGCCCCATCTTACGATCGATTTATCAATAATTGATCACACTGCGGAGAGAGATAAACTAGTTTTCAGACAGACAGACAGAACAAACGTCTCTTTCGATAAACACAGGTCGTCAAGCACTTGCTGCTGCCATCAACAGGAGCAACGGTGAACTCCCTCCCTCCCCGCCCGGCTGCTGCGACACGCCGAGGTTTCGTCTTACGCTCATTTCATATGCAAATAGAGTCGGACGGGAAGACCTTCGTCACCAGTTATAACGTCCAGCCCAGTTCTTTTGTTAGTTTACTTCTTTGTCGGACTCGGTCGAGAAGAGTCCCCCCGCCCCCTCCTCCCCTCCAATTCTTTTCCGCTTTGCTTCGCCACGTTATGGTGCCGGCTCTTGAAACAAAAACTGTTTCGAAAACTGAAGTCGTATCGTGTCATAAAATATGGAGCGCGAGGGCGAGTCCATATTCGTCGCGGTGACGACAGCAAGCAGCAGCAGCCACAACATGTCGATATAGCGTGGAAGTGGGTGTTAATGAACTTGTCGCCTCCATACCTGTGTGCGTCCGGATGTGCGCCTTCAGGTGGGACGACTTGCCGTAAACTCTGTCGCATCCGTCAAACGTGCACTGGTGTCGTTTGACCGGCGAGCGCGGGGGCCCCACGCCTCCTCCCGCCGCGACGCCCCCCCTCGGCTGCTGCTGCTGCTGAGCGGGCACCGGGGTGGCGGATGGGGTCATGGTAGGGGTGGTCGGGTCGGACAACGTGGTGTAGCCGCTCTCTCCGCCGCACGACGAGTTGCTGCTCTCCGAGTAGGCCGACATGGGCCGGAACTTGCCGTGCAGGTCGGTGAGGATGCCGGCCACGGCCATGATGTTGGCCCCTTCGAGGCGCAGCGTCTCCCGCACCTCCCTGTCCTCGCTCGACCCGTCCGGCTCCCCGGGGAGCAGGCCCATCGTGGCCGGCTGGCTGGCAGGGGCGACCGGGGTGGGTCTGTGGAGGACAGGCCCACTGGATATCGAAACCAGGCACTCGGCAGCGAAATAGTCGGGCGACGCGATCAACGACATTGTTATCTCGACTTCTTTTGGGTGTTTTCTCCCCCCTAGTCGACCGTAAATATAAACCAAACAACGAAGTGTGTGTGGTGGGGGGAGAGAATCCAGCAGGAGGGGCTAACGGTAGTCTGGTGCGACCTCGTTTTCATCAAACTCGACGGAGCGACCGTTTCCAAGCGAGCCTCGCTACGCCATGCAGAGTCACAATGCCGCGAATGCCACGTGTCTATTCGAATCTGATTAAAAGGCACAAAAAAGGAACGATAGCGCTTTAAAACCGAGTTAAAGTCTTTGCCCCAACACGCGTGCCCCTCACCGCCCGATGGTTCATTGTGTCTGAGGCTCCCAGAAGCCGGTCAAACCTACGCCCCCTGGTCCGGAATAAAGATGCGTTCACTGGCTGTCGGTTCAAAGCGTATGCGTGACGTTGTCCTCCGTTTTCGCCTCCGCGAAAGCGGCACCAAAATTGCAATAAACATGCTAATATTACCCCCAAAATACTAAACTCTAGCGCGGTGTAAGATGTTAAAACGTACGCTTTCATCGTGTATTTGAACTGAAAGACGCAGAAGCCATAAAGACAATGAAAAACTACATCGGCTTGCTGAGCGTTCAATGCGTCAGGAAAAGGCCGTTACGGACGCTCCAACCCCATGTACTACTTTTCCAGTGCACGTGAATGCACCGTTGGGCCGTCAACCCCCACGCGGCTGACGTCGCAGCAGCACGGGCGTGGACCGAGCGAGGCGGTGGCGGCTGGCTGCTCTGTGGTGGCGGCGGCGGCGGCAGGGGTGGTGGTGGGAAGTGGGTGGTAGTCGGCTCGGCTAATGATGGGGGGTGAAGTAGCCGGAGATGGGAGGCGTGTTTGGTAAACGGGCCCGAGGTTGTATAACGTGGCGGAGATGGTAGCAGGCTGGGGGATGGCCGAAGTGGGGGGGCATAAATACAGTCTTCTCCCAGAATCCATCACATCATCACGCGTCTGCCCCCCACCCAAAGACAGGGACAAGATGTCTCTCTTCTCCACATGCTTATCACCCCTCGTCCCCCTCCCCAACTGTAGTTGACCAACTCAGGGGCCCAAGAATTAACGGATTAGAGTCGAGCCTGGTTGTTGTGGTCTATTGATTGGTGGCCAGTGCGAATACAGTTCAAGTGTATGCATCTTGTAGGGCCTGGTGGTATGCTAAGCATTAGTCTGTATTGTACATTTTAGTTTACAGCTTTTGCGTATGACTATTTATTATTCTCAGCTGTTTGTTAAAATGTCAAGTACAGAAAGACCCGGTGTTTGAAATCGACTAGGATCTTTTGGCAAAGCGGTGCAGGAGGACATACATGTGTTTGCTTGTAGTTACTCAAAGTTGATAGAACAGGGAGCAAAGTGAGTCATTTTTGTAACAGTGTTCCTGCAGCAGTGATTGGACCCTGCACATTACAGCTCCAATAAAAATATGAGCTCAAGACATCCCATAAAAGTCAGACATCAGCGTGTCCATTCACAGATGACATTTGGTAATGAGAGAAAACTGTTGTCCGGGTGATATTGAAGTTACCTGTTTTCCATTTGCTTTTTATAGCAGCTCTACCACCTCAGGGTAAAATAAGGTAAACCCTGAACTGTTCCCATTTCTGGGCTACCATGGGTGAGTTGATGCAAGATGGCAGCCTCCTTACAAGTTTACCTGCACTTTACATGTAAATAGGTCACTCACTCAATCACTCACTCACTCACACACTCACTCATTAGCAAATAATGCAGCATTTATTTGATATTTGTTTATCTCACAAAGAGCTTACATTTTCTATTCTGTCCCATGCCAATAGTGGCCTTAAACTAGCTTAACATATATATTATGTTACTTATGTTATATTATTTTATTTTATTTTTGATTATTTTTTGTTTTGTTTGAATGGACACTACATTTAAAAAGAGCAACGTTTGCCTTGATTCATGAAGTCTAGTACAAACAAACAATGTTTCTGGTCTAAACGGTGTTGTTTTTATTTATTTATTTTACCCTAAAAATAACTGCTGCACTTTTGTGATGTATTTCTGTTAAAGTTGTTGTGTATATCCTTGGGCTGTATTCAGTATATCTTGTTGTAATGTGAATTTTTTGTGGACCCCAGGAAGATTAGTCAACTGCTATGACATCAGCTAATGGAGATCCTTTGATAAAACACAAAACATGTTATGTTATCATTCTTATTTTTTTTTTAATACTTAGAGTATAAAAGTAATAGGGTGGACTTTGTACGTTGTGTACTTTTATCACTAACACAAAATAAGCTCCTGTTGAGACTGACCACACTTGAAAAGCTCAAGCTGAAAATTGTTTCCCTATAGCTGACTCATCTCAATCCATGTTTAAGGTGGTTAAGAAAAGTCATCTGTGTGTGTGTGTGTGTGTGTGTGTGTGTTTGCGCGCGCGCGCGCGGATACGTGCGTGCGTGTGTGCGCGTGTCCGTGGTTGAGGCCAAATACTGTGTCAAGCGATTGGCTCAGTGAGGGTTTGTAGCTCCTGCCAGGAAGGTATTTCCTGATTGGTTGCTGCGAGCACTATAGGTCTCTGTGGAAGCCAACGTACAAGCGTGGTCATTCAGTGGCTCCGAACACTGCGTGGTTTTCATCTGGCTTACATGCGGAGGCTCGAAGGCAGTCAGACCTACAGTGACTCGGGCTGTCATGGCTGTGTCCCTGCTGCCCAACTGGCTGCATGTTACCCTCGTTTTTCTTTTCCTGCCTGGTGAGTTTTACAGCTTTCTCTTATCAGGTTCTGCCCCACTTGTGCATTTTATATTAGCAGTGCATGTTAAGGATGAGGACCACATTTTCATGACTTTACTGTGTCGTTTGATGGTTTGTTTTTCCCAGTTACTTGTTTTCCGTCCTGATGCATTATATACAATGTTTTGAAATGAATGTATCTTTTGCACAGTTGCTGATTGCTTTCAAATAAAACCAAACCTCTGTGATTCAACATGTGCTGGTGAGAATCCAGTTGACTTCCTTTGTTGATACTTTGCTGGAATTATTTGTCACAAATATCTGAATGCTGAGATATCCTGATTTGATCAAATTTTTTTTCATCAAGGGATTTTACTGTCCGACTTATCCCAGCAGAGAGGGTTGAAGTACACGTACAGGTACAGCACTACAGTAAGCACCAGCCTGCATGGTTCTAACGCTGGCAGGAACGGACTGGCTTTGGACTGCGTGGTCGATATCGATGTGGTTTCCGATTGCCACCTCATGATGCAGGTGGAGTTTATGTCATAGATTTCCTTCTGTAACAAACTTATTTGAGGCCATGTGAAATGTCTGCCAGTTACGCAAACACTTTCCTCTCAGATCAGGAATCCACAGATAAAGCGGCTCTCCCCTCAGAAGGAGCACTCTGTGCAGAATTTAAAAAGCCTGAGGTAACTGCGTTTGAGTCATTTTGAGGCTTTTGTTAAATAAGCTAAATCAATCCATGTGCTTGTGTTTCTGTAAATAATTGTCCAGTTTACTAGTATATGTCCTGAGCAATTGGAATGCTAAGACTGTTTTTCCAATGAATGCGATACGCTGCTCGGATGCCCTTCAAGTCTGTGATCCCGGGACTTGAGGAGGACTCATCTGGTGTTTTTGTTTCCCAGGGAGTCACTGGAGAGAGCGCGCCTCAAGTTCTCCCTCCGCGGGGGAAAGGTCACAGCCCTCTGTCTCCAGGAGGGGGAGCAGGTGTGGGCGCTCAACATTAAAAGGGCTCTACTGAGCATGCTCCAGACCTCCCGCCTGGCCGCCAGACAGGAATTAGAGAAGGAGGTGAGGTTCAGTGGGGGCTGATGTTCCACTGTCTGGACACTCAGTCTGCATGAAAGAGTGCTGCCTCACAAATGGAATTTTCAAAATCCAATCAGTTGATTTGACTATTCTGAAATATACTGTCCTATCAAATGACTCCTTTCTTCATAGACTGATGTGTATGGGACATGCACCAGTAGGTATGAGAGACGAGGACCAGTCCTGCTGAAGACTAGGAATCTCAAAGAGTGCCACCAGTCCAGGCTGGCAAACTTCTGGCCTCACTCTGTGGCTTTAAGTGAAGATACTGTGAGTTCACAATTCTTATTGAAGCAGCTCTGCCTAATGCTGTTTATTTGTGATCCCCCCTCCTGCTTCACAGTGTAACTTCCTGCCATACAAAACCTCCATACTCATGGACAGCGGCGCACTTTTTTTTTTTTTTGCCTCCTCACGCGTTTGTAGTTCCAGCACATTGTTGAACAGCTGAGAACTTCATCACTCTTGACACCTCAAATACTGCGTATGTGAGGGAGTGCAAGGCTGTAAAGCAAATGTGAGAGGTTCCTGTGGCTGGCCAGCTGGGGGCGCTGTGTCAGTGCCATGGTGCCATTCTCCCTACAGTACAGGGGGATGAAACTTCAAGCTCTTTTACACTTTAATTTCAAAGTAGAACACAGCATAGAGCTGCTGTAATTACATTCAAAACATTCATTTTTTTTTTTGCAAATGTAGGAGAATTAAGCAAATGTGTATAGTTTACTTCACACCACCGTAAACAAGTATGATATTTATGTGACAAGCCACTTTCATTATAGTTAGATTTTTTTTGTTTTAATGACTTGTAATGAGCAGCCTCATTTTCTTAGTTGTGGTTAATAAGGAGAGGAAAATAGTCATGTTGAGCTTCAACGCTTGACTGTAAACAATCTATTCAATATGGATTCATTTAAGTGGTAGACTTCTGTTTGTATGGTCTTCTATTTAGTTTAAAAACAACAACAACACAAGTCATGATGCTGGGTGGCACCTCAGGTTTCTACATCTCTAAGTTAGAGGATGTCAGAGTTTCAACATTGTTACACAATTTTTTAAGAAATGTTGCTGATTTGTGTTTCCTTTCTTCTTCTTTTTTTTTTTTTTGGTTAAGTCCATGCAGTCAGAAGTGCACTGTGTTCAGAAGCATGACTCTACTGTGACGCAAGAGGTCAACTGCACCGAGGCCCTTTCAATGGCGACGTGGTCCGGGTCTGCAGGCGTGATGAAGACACGGACGGTCTCCTACCTGGTTTTGCTTCGAGTTCAGCCAGGAAATCCTCCAGACGAAGGCCAGAAGTCAAGCACGTGTTGAACTTACTGCCACATACTTTACATCTGCACTGCAGTAAATAAGAAAGCAATGTCCTGCCCTTGTCAATGCTCCTGTAGATGCTGCAGGCGTTGGCATACCAACAGGCTTGCAGTTTGAAGACGAGGCAGCTGCAGGACCAGGAAGAGTCGGAGCGTCCACAACTCAACAAGCTGGTCAAACTATCAGGAAACTGTGCAGCAGCATCACCTCTGAGCCCAAACTGGTAGGTCTCAACACACTCTGGTAGGCTTCAACCTGCTCTGGCCTGTAAAGAAGGCTCGCTTGTGTGCCTCACTTTACCTGCCGCAAGCTTCAGGTGCTGCAGATCTTTCTGGCAGGGGATTTCAAATTGCATTTAAGTAGCCTGCTGAATGCTGCCAGACCACCGCTGGCTCGCTGCTCTTTGAAAGCCACTTCTTTGGCTTCCCTCAGCTGACTGCGTGGTAGCTGTTCAAACGAATGTCTTCCATACACAGGGTGCAGTCAAACTGAGCCTGGCAGCGACCTTCACAGCCTGTTTACATGGGACGTGGTTAAAAGAGATCACCAGAACCAGTGCCCGGCACACTGTGTGCACACTCTGCATTCACTCCGCTGGGTTCGGGCTTATGGGTGGAAAGGAAAAAAGCTTGTTTGAAGTTCTGTGGGAGGCCAATCGAGCGTTTGGAGTTATTAGTCATTTTGTCTACTTTATTTCCGTTAAGGTATCAGAAGAATTCCTTCACCTGGTTTTCCAGCTCAGAGATCTGACTCTCTCTCAACTCCGGACGCTTTGGCATGAGGCGTCATTCAAGTGTCGCAATGACTGGTTGGTATTTTTCTTTGGGTTCGTGTTTAATGCTGCACTAATACGTTGCTAGTTCACTCTGATTGTTTTTTGCTCTCCTGGATCTCACTCTTGCATCATAAGTTAGTAGTAAGCTATCCTGTGCCCTGCTACCAGTAGGTTGGATTAGAGCTGAAAAGACTTGTGTTTATGTGGTATGATGGGAAAACACACGCACGACACTGTGATCAGAGGGCTGCCTGTGTTGGACAGATCCTGATGACTGAACATGTCAGAGCAGATGTAAAAAAAATTCCCTACTACACTTTATAACATTTTATAACGTGAGACAAACATGTTTTTTACAATGAACTTTCATTTCAGGAGGCAGAGGTTTGATTTGGTTGTGTGTCAACTATAGCACTGCGCTCACCAGGCAGGTGTTAGAAACCAGTCTCGACCGGTTCACCCAGGATTCTGTCTTGGCCTTTTAAAAGCATGTCTTTTTTAAACTGATCCCTGAATTTGCTGAAGTGGCAGCGCTGTGAAGTGATGCTGGTGAAACTGCTCCGACAGGCAGCCTCTGCTGGACGCACTGCCTGCCTGTGGCTCTGGCGAATGTGTCTCCCTGCTGTCTGAGCTGGTGAGGAGCAGAGAGCTGGAGGAGGAGCAGGCTCAGGCTTTGCTTACCGCCATTGGCCTCACGCCTCATCCATCGCCTCAGCACATCGACGCCATCAATGTAGGCACGTCTTCCTTAGAGTCTTCTTAGTGAAGCCACAAGGCTCATGAACTAGACTCAGCACGTGCTTTGTCTCACGTCTGCTCCAGGTCTTGCTGGACATCCCTGAGGTGCGGTCAAAGGCGCTGCTGTCCGGCTCTTCTCTGGTCTATCAGCTGTGCCAAAGGTCACAAACCTCTTGCAGTGAGCTCCCACAGATACAAACTTTCATACGAACACTTGAAGAAACCCTGAAAGAAGGTTCCAAAGAAGTAAAACACACTCAGGGCCATACAGTAGGTGCTCCCGACAGAATATATAAACACTTGGATTTAACGGTTGATGCTTCTTACGCTTTTCATTTTATTTTATTTTAATTTTCTAGCTTTTATATGCATTGAAGTCAGTGGGGAACATTGGCCTTGCTGCTCCGCTCTTCATTCCTCTATTAAACTGCTTCATGCTGGAGCTTGTGGCCCAGCCAGAGCTGAGGCTGGCAGCCGTCCAAGCCTTCAGACGCTTCCCCTGCTCAGCTGACGTGAGTCGACGCCGAAACACGAGCCATTCATCCTTTTATTGACAAATCGATAACTGATTGGGTATGAGCGGAGGTTGAGGTTGAGGTGGAGGTGGAGGTGAGGAGGTGAGCGTCACTCTGACACCGGCCGCTGACAGCAGCTTCCTCCCTTCTAGAGGTCTGTGCTGTTGCAGCTGTACCGCTCCTCCCGGGAGGATCCGGAGGTCAGGATCGCTGCATACCAGCAGCTCCTTCGCTGCCCCAACGGGGAGCTGTATGAAGTGGTGAAGATGACACTGAGGAGCGAGACCTCCAGCCAAGGTCTGATTCAAACCACTCTGCTCTGTCCAGACAGCCGCCAAAAGCAGCGCCAACTAGAGAATGTGTTTATTAACGAATTACTTTGGTGTGCATATTAACATGTATGACTCTCATACATGACCAATGTTAAGTCATCATCACTTTAGTCTTAACATATTACATTTAAACCAGTAACAAAGTCTTTTACCAGTCTGTTCTAATAAATGGTGTTACTTTCCTCTGTGACAATGGAAGCATTTTATGTCTTTCTTCTTCAGTGGGCGCATATGTGTGGAGCCACCTGACCAGCGTCCTGAGGAGCGAGGACCCCAGCAAGCAGTCCCTGATTGAGTCACTGCCTGATGATGTCATCAGCCGCGACTTTGAAGCAGAATTTTTGAAATATTCCTCCTTTTCAGACTACACAGTTGCAACGGGTATTAATGTTATTTCTGCTGTAAACTAATTACGATTGGGTCCTAAATGTTCCACGCAATAAATCCACCAACAGTGACACGGCTGTGTGTGTGTATGTTTTTCTGATTCAGGCGCAGGGATGACAAACGTAGAAACATCTTTGGTTTTCTCTCCGAAATCGTTCCTCCCAAGATCAGCTTCTGCAAACCTGACGCTTCATTTTCACGGTCGAGCCCACAACCTTTTGGAAGTAGGCTTGAAATCCACCATCATTTGTCGTCATTCCCTTCTGACAAGACAAGTGCAAGACTGCCTGCGTTGTGCTCTTCCCGATCCAGGTGGACGTCCGTGTCGAGAATGCAGAGCCGCTCCTGAGGAACCTTTTTGGAGACCCCACCCACAGCACTGCTGCTGGAGAGTCCGTGGCTGCCGGTCAAAGACACACGCAGTCACGGAGGACGAGAAGAAAAAGTGATGAAGGCCAGAGAGCGGAAACAGAAAAGTGTTTATCCAGCACCAAAAGCCTTCTGGAACAGGCCAAGGCCATGGTGAGGTTTCTGTGGGGGTGGGGGGAAGAGTTTGGACAGTGGCCATTTAGACTGATTTAGGCAGATCTGATCATTGCACTGCTGATATTTTGTCTAATGATCAGTCAGTACATTCTTGATTTAGTGATAATGGTAAAACACGCACCTGAGTTGAGGCTCTAGCCCAAAATATTTTAACTGTAGGAAAATGTTCTCATGTACATTTTATGAAATACTGTTTAGTTGAGTCAGGTATTTATGAGAGAGCAACCACTGCCGAATGGTCCTGGTAGTTGTGCTCTATGCACTGTGGAAATGTGTCTGCTTCCTGTGCAGGTGTTGGGAGGCAGACGGACGGAACAGGCCAGGCCCAAGTGTTTGGTCAGCGTCAAGGTGTTCGGCCATGAGCTCAGCGTGTTAACTTGTCAGGACCTGTATGAGCAGGTGGAGCGGCTGTCGCTGAGCGTGGCGGGGCTGGCCGTCAAACTGCTCAAGGTATAGCGGAGGTAGATCTCTTCTCGCCGCCTGATTGTCCGACTCTTCTCTGCGTTGACACCACCTGCCTGGTCACCGTCTCACGTGGCCCTCCTCCTCTCCGCCGCCCAGGGCCACGAGGTCCAGCTGAGCCAGCGGGCCGTGCTGACGACGGACGAGCTGACGCTGCCGTCTCTGTCCGGTTTGCCCTTCAAACTGGCCGTCAACATGACCTCCCTGCTCTCGCTGCGCCTGAAGGGCAACATCAACTACAGGGATGTGAGTCACTTCTCCCTGAGTGGATACATCAAACCCAGCGCCTACGTGGGCCTGTCTGCTCGCATGGGGGTGGACGGCGCTCTGGGCCTGGCTGCCGTGGAATGGTTCTCCGAGCTGAGGAGTGCCACCAGCCTAGATGGCGGCATTCACCTGCAGGAGGGTCGCGACCTCAGAGTGACTCTGAACACACCGGAGGATGTGATGGACGTCTTCTCTGTCAGGTGATCGATCCCATGGATGAGGCTGAATGTATTTATTTATCAGCGAAGGAAGCTCACACGATTACTTATCCTAAATCAAGATCAAAGACTACCTCCTTACAATTGGACCTGCTTTGTGTTTAAATGTAAAATATTAGTGAATGAAAGACGGTGAAATTATTTTTGATAACTAAAATTTATCAATTTCATTCTAATGCATCCTTTCAAACTGTTGGAGACTGAACTTTTAAATTAAATAGAGGACCAGAGTGTGACATTGTCTCCCTCAGTGTTGATCATTTCATTAAGATCCATGTTTTTCTTCACCAGCTCCAGAGTGTTTCAGCTTAGCGGAGACCACCGAGAGGAGATCAAGGGCCCAAAGAGTCGAGTCCAGAGGACCAGCTGCACTCCCAAAACATGTCAGATGATCTTTGGTTGTCATTGTTAAAATTGACACTCCTCCTCAAAACAACTCTGGTTTTCAGTAGTTGGAGACCACCAGCTTGAGAGTCAATGAAATGGTTTTCTCTGGTCCTCACAGGGTCTAAGGTGGTCGGCTGGCAGTTGTGCTCCAACACCTCCTACCCGCTTTCCGCCGCTGCGTTTTCACTGCCACCCCCAGGCCCGGTCGATGTCTCTCTGAGGCTGTTGAAGCTGGACAGAGGTCTCCATCACTACCTGCTGGAAGCCACCTACTCGTGGCTGGCTCAGGTGCTGTTGTGATCTGTTTGATCCTGTCTCACTGGCCTCAGAGCTCGTGTCCCAGTGTGTTTCTTCTGTTTGTTTCATCTCAGAGAGGCAGCTGGCTGCCCAGAGAGGCTTCCATCCACCTCCTACTGGCCACACCTCAGTCCACCATCCCCAGGGACATGTCGCTGGACGTGAACGTCAACCCTCGGAAGCTGCTGCTGAGGATCACTCATCCCCTGAAAACCATCTTAGTACAAGGTCAGCACCACAGAAGCCGCATCACAAGAACTGGTTGGGTAAAAAAGCTGAGCATTTCCTTCTTCTATTTTTTTAAGGACATATTGTGCAGCAGAAGAATATCAAGTCAGGGAAGGTGGAGCTGATGATCGACGGAGCTCATTTTTACATCTTGGTAAGAAATTCAAATAAACCTGATCACTGTCTTGGAGAGATTTGACGCTGTTTGTCATCGTCAGGGTTCAGCCGACAGCCAGAACCTCCTGTCGGAGCAGAGGACGCGCTATCGCGTCGAAGCCAAAATATCCCCTAATGGAAATCCCATCATCCTCTCTGCCAACGTCACACGCGGCCTCAGTGGGAAGACCAGCTTTGCCGCCACGGTGAAAAACGTATTCAGAGAAACGGCATCGCTGTCAGGTATCTGACCAAAGCAACACATTTAAAAATAAGGAAAACGCCCAGAAAGGCCGGTTTCATATCTGACATTTTCCATCGTCAGTGGTCTTGGAGCGCAGGCGGGATGGCAGCAGCAGGCAGTACGCTGTGGAGGCAGAGCTTCTCCTGCCTGGCGTGATTGGCACCAGGATGCTGGGGCTGATGGAGCAGCGGGGCTCGCTGTGGAGCTCCGCGCTCAGGCTCAAATATGGTGTAGGAGGTAGGTGAAGAGATCTGATGACACATAGAATTGGAGGAGGCTCTGAATAAAGGAGCATTTCATCCACAATTAATTTAAAGCCTGTGCTGTGATTGCTTGTTTATCCAGATTTTTTGCAGCATACATTTGAAATTTGAAGTGCAGAAGTTATTATTTGCAAAAAGGAGTTAAATTCACAGTGATATTGTAACTGAGGTCACAATTAGCAAAAATGTCCATATTTCCATGAAAACACCATTTTTTAAATGCCTTGTAATTTACAATTACTTAGTAACGTATCTGACTTTAGGTGACGCTCGGCACCTCCGTCAGGAGTGCTACACATCCCAGAGAGTGAGGAGTGAGAGGGACTCAAACCTGACGTACGTCCTGAGAGCGGATCACGAATTCCACTGCTCCAACACGGCTCCCATCAACCACAAGGTACCTGGATGTGTCAGCACACGGGATGACTCACAAGTTACGTCATACAAAGCTGTCATTAGACTTGGATGTTAAGAACTCTGTGGTTTTCCACCACTTATTTGCAGGTCCACCTCAGACATGAGGAAAGCCCTGACCACATTAGATCCTCCCTGGACATGAGCTACGGCAAACACTGGGATGAGCTCAACAACAAGCGCACGCTACTTCTGAGCCAGTCCTTCAAAAACCAGTCGACGCAAAATCACACCAGCTACACGCTCGAGGTAAAACAAACAGGCCGAGATCTCTATTCGTGTCACAAGTTGATCCTTATTTTTCAGTTTGTACGCTAGTGGAGGTGCCTTGCATAAGGATTTATTCCCAAAACCTCCTTAAAATTAAACAGCATATTTAACCCTCTGTTTACAGCTCCAAGTTTAAGTTTGTTGCTAGACATGATGATGCGTTGGTCCTTCCACATATTTGAATAAGGGCAAAGATAAGACATCTCAGAGGGAGAAACTATCACCTGACACGGTGATGGTAATGATGCCCTTAATGACAGCACTAAGGGCATCCAGGAGTGTGTGTTTTAACACACTGGATGGTGCTTGTTTTCCCAGCTACTATTCCTAGTAACAAAACAATAAATTCCACACTGTGTTTTTCTAGTTTAATCTGCAAGTACCAGAGAAGAATCTGAACTACAGAACGCAGCTCCTGCACTCTCACCTGAGACAGCTGGGCTCTGAGAGCAGCACTCACCTCAAAATCAACTACAACAACCTGATCCCGCTGGTGGCAGGTTTACACTGGAAAAGTCCTGCCCCACACACCCTGCATCAGAAGTGGGAAGGTAACAGCAGTCTTTCTTTTCCACCACTATAATGATGCTGACTCTCTACCACCGTCAGCTTTCCTGCTTGCAGTCGCCGCGATAGCATGGCTGTCTTCCTGTGTGTCCCCCAGGCACATTTAACATGGACACGCCGTGGCTGAACATCTTCAGCACCAACAAACTGAGCTGGCTGCAGCTCCACACACTTCAACTCACCTCTGAGCTGACGACCAGCAAGTGGCTGACGGTCCACAACCTCCTCCTGGAGGGTCTCTACAGGGACCGAGGCCGAGAGAAGGAGGCCCGTCTGAAGCTCTACACCCCAGCCGTCAGCTATGTTCAGGTACAGAAACATTCAGAGGAACAATTGTTTTTAACAGGTTCCTGTTGGAATGAGTCATCATCAAGCACAGTGAGTGAACTGCACTCTTGCGTCTCCTCTGTAACCTTCCAGGCAGGCGGGTGGGGCGTCTTGGGTAAGCGCAGCGTGAAAGCCTCCGCCTCTTTGAGCACGTTGTGGACTCCACCCGTAGGGGGCGACATCTCGCTCGAAAGCTCCAAATCCAGCCAGACCCTGCACGTCTCCGCAACCTGCGGCAAGCACAACGCCAGCGTCACTGCTGCCCTGAGGAACGTGGCTGAGGTGAGACTCGGCAGGGAGAGTGTCCAGTACAGACATATCAATAACACAGACATATGTTGTCTGTTTGTTTTTTGTTTTTTTGTGAAAGGATTTGAAAAAGAGGCAGGCGGTGCTGAAGATAACTGTCATCAAGCCAAATGGCCCCAGCGCAGAGGTGGAGCTGGAGGGAGTCATAGAGGAGCTGAGAAGGGACAAGAAGATGTACCAGAAAACAGCGATGCTGCAGCTCAGGTCAGCGACTCCGTCTGATTGGATCTTAATAGTCCTGTTCATGTATTTCATGTACATACGTCATAAAAATGTAATTAACAGCAACGGCATGTTTGGCACAGACAGCCCTTCCAGACCCTCCCTCAGACTCTCCTTCTGCGGGAGACTTTCACAGTTGACCTCCACAAAGGCCTCTACATCCTGGAGTCTAAGGCGGCTTTCAGCAGCAGCACAGAGGTCATCCACACGCTGACCCTCGGCTATAGACCTCCAAGCCCCTTTGTGAGTGTAGAACAGCTGATGATAAGGCATTGAATTAATAAGAGTCTCTTTTTACAGTTTTGTTTGACAAGGTTTTCCTACTTTTTTTTTCAGGTTTGCTCAGCACTGATTCATCCCTTCAGGTCAGAAACTGTCCCGTCAGACTCAGAAATCTGTCTGACAATAACCAACAACCAGGTAAAATCCAGCATTCATTCAGCATTCTATCTATCTATCTGAGAGGTATTAGTGCTTCTCAAGAAATATCAAGCAAAATATGTAACCTGGATAAATATGGACCTTTCTCGTTTCACTGAGTTCACTGTTGGGTTTTAGGATTTTTATATGAGATGTGTAACATGCATACACACATTTGCAGAAGCGCACACATTTGCAGAAGCGCATAATCCCGCCTGCTGAATTTATCCGTATCTATAACTTTCTCCTCTTTCAGACACAGAAAGACATTCGAGGGAAACTGCGTGTGGGCAGCAAAGAGCGACTGATTTTCTTCGGACAAGTCCGACTCAACTCTTTGCACTCCATCCACCGAGAGGTCAAAGTCAAAGGCAACTTCAGCCACCAGCTGGAGGTAAACAAAAACAATACAAAACAAACAAAAACAACAGAGCCTCCCTCTCTGGTGCAGCGGTGCTATCGGTGCTAAAGTTCCTAATTTGTGTCATTGCATGGTGATTACTGTCTAGCAGTGCAAGCAAGAGATGCAAGTCCTCCTGTCAGAGAGCACGTAGCGGTTTACATCAGGGAAGGCCGAACTCATGACCGCCTCAGTGTTATTACTGTTGCAGCTGCAGCTCCCCTCCTCAGCCCTGGTGGAGGGAAACGTACGCTGGAGCCCCAAGAACAACACTGACTTTGATTATCAGGCCAAAGGCAAACTGAGAGTGGAGCGCCAAGAGTGCCAAGTGAGTCCTTCTGCATTCTAGAAATTTTTTTTTCCAGTTTTGTCCAACGAGCAGCAGGTTAGCCTACATTTTGTTGTGACACTTGTTTTATTCTTTCTTTTCTAGCTTTCAGTTCAGCTCAATGGAACGTCAGGCAGAGTTGGTCTTCGTTCTTCTCTCAGACATCCCTTCAAATCCAAGATCCCCAACGTGTTGGAGGTGGGGGGCCTGTGTGCGTCAATCAGACGTTTTACATTTTTTTGATAAAAGACGACAGAATAGATGTTCCTGTCTTCTTTCTGTTGTGCCGCCAAGGTGCAGGCCGGTGCAGACGTCTCTTCGGTGCCTGGGAGAGGAAGCGGCTCGGTGCACATGAAGGCCGACGGGAAGGACCGGATGAGGCTGGACGCCCAGATGTCCCACTCTGTACAGGGTGGGGACAGAGCTGCGGCGCTGACAGTGAACGTGTCACAGAGCCTGTTGGGATCTGCCGCCCACCTGCACGTTGAGCTGGCCGCCAACGTGTCCGCGGAAAAGTCTGAACCTCCACTTCACTTTGGTCTTTGTCTCACTCTCTCCACATGCTGTTGGTGTGTCTGTATGAACTCTTGGATTCTGTTGTTCCTCCTTCCTCCTCCAGTGTGTCTCTACATGGCCTCTTTAAACAGGGACATGAGGTTCTGCTCACTCAGGTCAAAGGGTCCCTTCGAAGCAGCCGGGGTCTCCAGCTGGCTGTGTCTGGAGACATGAGGCACTCCATGGCCCACCTCACCTTTCTGCCTCCTGTCCTGGGGTTGGAGGCTGCGCTGGGACAGTCTGACCTGCTGGTTGAAGGTAGAAGCTTCTTTTACAAGTTACATACAGTATGGACGCAATGACCACCTGATCACTAAGTTTAGCTAAATGGACTTTTTTTTTCTTTTTCTTTTTTTTTTTTTTAAACATCTTTGTAATTTTATACAAAACAAGAAATAATCTTCTGCCAGATAATGTACAAATCATTTTCAAATAAAGAGATGGGCCTTGTGCCCTGAGAGGAAAAATAAATTGGAAGCAACTCAAATGCAACATTCTCATGTAAAGCAAGTGTGTATCTGTTGTCAAGAGACACTACCAGAGACATTGAAGCAAAGTGAAATTATGCATCAGTTTAAAAGAAGGTTTTAAAAAAATAATAATGGAAGAACATAAACATTGAATTGTTCTGACTTCCTCTGCTTGGTAATCTTTACTTATCTTTTTGTAAATGTTACTTTATCCAAAAACAAAGAACATTGTCAAGTTCTAGTGCAAAGAAGATTTTCATTCGTCTTTCTGTATTGATATTGTTTTTTCACTGAGTAGTTGATCAAAACTGCTGTGCATATTGAATATGACATGAAAAAGGGTTGGTTACTGCGCGAGCTTCAGCCAAACCCTTTTGGTTGTTCAAACTTGTAATTTATAATCTTTTGTGTTTTCTTTTCTTTGGAAGGGGCATTTTGGGAATTGGTATAATGGATATTTTTGGAAGTGTCATTGTCTTTAAATTATATGGAAAATGACCAAATAAACATTTCATTAATTGATTGATTAATTCATGCCGGGTGTCATGTTTTAGGACAGGTGAGGGTTCGACTGCTGGAGAACTTATACAGCTTGGAACTGAGACATCAAGAGGAGCCCGCAGATCCTTCACACGGCCACACGACAGACAGGAGGCCTCACACCACCTCCGATTGGCTGTGTGCCATGTTGGGCTCGGAGCATCTGTGCGTGAACGTGAGCTGCCGCTTTGAGGACTCAGACGCAGGCCGAGTCCAGACGAGGTTGTCCCACTCCTTCCACCTGCTCAACGACACCGGTATTTATCCCCCTGGACGAGTGGATTTTATACGTTACCGTCTCGATTGTCTTCTCAGTCCCTCTGTCTGCCCGACGCAGGTGTTCCTCCAAGCAGCTGTGCTGAGTTGAGATGGTCCAGGGATGGCGCTCGGCTGTCCGTCCTCGCTGAGCTGCAGGCCGGACCCGAGTCTCTCCTCAAAGCCGAGTTTAATGGCGGCCAAACAGAAGACGGGGGCAGCCCAAGATGGGAGTACAGCTCCAGGCTGCAGCATGAGGTCAGAGCACTGCTTCAGAGAGGCGTGCCGAGATCTGCCGAAGGCAAAACACATTATCAGGTAGAGGGTCGTCATCGTCCAGTTCACTTCTTTCAGAGCAGGAACACTTGCCTTGTGCCCTTCTTCTTCACTTTGTTTTCCTCTCCGCTGTCAGCTGGAGGCAGAAGGACTGGACGCAGGTTTGGTCCTTCACATGGACGATAAGAGGACCATGGAGGGCGTCTTTAATATCGGTTCTAAAAACGGCACAGCCGTGCTGGTGATGTCTCTATGGCAACAGGTGAAGCTGCTCCAGGGCCTCGTGCCCTTCTCGCTGCAGGTACATTTCACATAATGAAAAAGCATTGTTGTCCTGTAGACTTCACTTTCATTTAAACTAATCTTAAAGCTTCAGTTGTAACATTAAACTCTCGCTCAAGGTCATTCGGGCTGCCAGAGAAAGAAGAAAGTAGAAGAAATCAGAAAGAAAATCTGTCTTTGTCTGTGCTAAAACCCTGGAATCAGCCATTTGTGATGTCACAAAGAGCTACGATACCCTTTCACGTCAGTGATAACTTACCCAGTTAGGTGGTGGCTGGGACCACCTTGGTTTTTGGTTCCTTCCAAACATGTTGGAGGTCCCAACATGGCCTCAGTATTAACAGGAAGTTCAAATGGAGCCTCTGTGAAGAAGGCTGTCAACAGAGGGCTAAATCTGCTATTGTCTATAATCTCTGATGTTTGAATAACTTTGAGATCAACGATGTCTGACAAAGCACTAAAATCTATTTACCCAAACAGAAATGTCTGAACTTGAATGAAAAGGTCAGGCATCTGCTCTGAGGTCCAGCTATCGCTCAGAAACCTGAGACTCTCCCAAAGTTTGGTCTTTTAAAACAAACATTTGCTGACAGCAGGTTCTGTTTTCACAGATGAACTGCACAGGGGAGGCCGCCGCCACGGACCGCCTGTCGGCGCAGTGCCACGGGAACGTTTCAGGTCTCCCAGTGGAGGTACGGCTCTTTCGCTCCCACAGGCCACACGGCAGGCGCTGCTACGGCTTGTCGCTAACTCACGCTAGCCTCGCCGCTCAGGCTAAAGGCTGCCACGGCTCTGATGGCCACAGGGAGCTCAGGGTGAACTTCAGCCACTCGTCTGTGCCACTGCTCACACGCCTTGGTGTGCCCAGCAAATCTAGCCTCAGGCTGCAGCTGCGGACGGGGCCGCGGCGGCAGGGCCTCGGGGTCGGGCTGTCAGTCGGGCACTGGGGGATGGACCTGAATTTGGGACTGAGGCTGGAGAGTCCGGGTTTTTATGGCTGGCACGGGCTGCTCCAGCTGGGCAGTCACGGTTTGGCACGTGTGGCTGAAGTGAGAGGGCGCCTCAAATTTGACAGCTGGTGTCACGTCTGGACCGACGTCAGCGCAGCCTTGGGCTCAGTCACTGTGGGTCTGCATGGCTCGGCCCGCTGCAAAGGGTTCGGCCGTCTGCTGTGGCTGAACGTCAGGAGAGCTGAGGAGGGAGGTGAGCAGAAAACCTCACTGACACTCAACGGACAGGTCGGCACAGACGGACTGAAAGGTTTTCTGGGTTTGGAAAACGAGCACGACTCACTTCGGTGCACGTTGTTGTTGCTGCTAAAGGGCCGAAAGGTTGAATTTGGTTGGACCCTGCAGCATCAGTGGGCTTTTCTCACCTCCGTCATCCCAAACAAGTTAGACCTGCAGGGCTCAGCTCAGCTGGCCGACGCCCTTCTGTCTGGAACCGCCAGAGTATCTTTGAATAGCCGCTCGGCTCACATCGACTTCACCGCGGCCCGGGAGAACCTGAGGGTCACGCTAAAGCAAAACCTCGTGCCCACCGGTCCACCGGGGGAGCTAACGGTTAGCCTGTCGTCCGCGGCCAACCGAGCTGACCTGGAGGTGGACGCAGACCAGTGCGCCGTGCGTCTCCTGGCAAAACGGCACGGGGGCGGAGTGGACGGGAGGAGCGGCTGGGAGGTTGTTGTCCAGCAGCGGTGTGTCTTCCTGAAGGTCAGCGAGGAAACAAGAGGGAGCCTCTGGAGCCTTGTTTCCCAGTTTGGGAAAAACAAAAGAGGCATCTTCACCCTGGAGATGACCTTTTTTTTGTCTTTCCATCACAGTCAAACTTGCATGATATAGCATAGGGAATGGGAAGTTGAGGGTGGGGGGGCACATTAACAAGACCACTGCTGAACTGAACTGTAGCATCGTGGCTCACACAACATATGATGGATGTAGCAATTCAGCTCCAGCCAAGAAAAGTCATTTAAAGAAAAATGCTGTTTTCAAGAAACATTTAAACAATTAAATGTAAATTATCCTTGAATTTAAACTTTAAAAGTTAATCTTTTAAAAACAAAACTCTTCCAAACCAACAGCTCCACCATTAACAGAGATTCTCCGTAACCCCGTTACAGTTAGCATGCTAGCGCGCTCGACTCTGGCACGTTTGTAAGAATACAGAAATATCCTCCTCTCGCTGGGAGCCCTTCGCAACACTAACTCTCAGCCAATTCCTTTCAACAATGGTCTTGTGGGTCCAAAGTAGAAACTGCTTATTAAAATGTACCAAACGTCACTTTTACACTTAGGATGCCATTGTTTTCTCGGAAGGCTCATTGTTTTCCGCATCTCTCCTCAGCCTCTCCTGCCAACTGAGGCGTCAGCCAACATCTCCGTCTCCCGCCGCGGCTGCTCCACGCACCTCAGCGCTGGCCTGCAGGCTGAGGGCGAGGAGAAAGGCAGCCTCACGCTGCAGCTGGCCTGCCAGCCCGGCCTCAGCCTCAAGGCGACTGTGCAGCACTCTGTGGAGGCCATATGGACGCTGGGGTTTCCCACGCGTGGGGCGATAGTGCTGAACGTTTCGACCGCGCACTTGCCCGCGGCCGAGGTGGATCTGCAGCTGGGACCTTGTTCCTTCAGGGGTCGTCTGGGCAAGGCCGAGTCCCCTCAGAGAGACGAGGAGCGGTCCTCCTACGTTGTGAATGTCACCAACTTTTGCCCTGCTCTGCAGGTATGATGCTCGGTCCTCTCGACACCTGCAAACCAGTGTTAACATTGACAGCAAAATTTGATTTAGTTTTAGTCTTTTGACAAAAACGTTATTTAGTTTTAGTCATAATTTAATCATCTACATTGTTTTAGTTTCAGTATAGTTTTAGTTGACGAAATATCATAATCATTTTAGTCCACTAAAATTACAGATAGATTTAGTTGATTCCTGATATTTTCACGCCACAATTTTTACAAAGTGCTTTATTTTCTTTCATATCAAATGTGAAGTGCGTCCAAGTGTCCTGTCGCCTCTTCCTCCCCAGTGTTGGCATTTGCTCTCAAACTAGTCTGGACCACATAATATGTGTGCACGTACTACGCAACTTCCTGACCACGTTGCTCCGACAGTTTTTTTTCCCAACTTCTTCCGCTACTTTCTAAATTGTCATTTCCTTCCACAAACGAAATAAGCTCTGACTAGATCTTGTCTCTGGCAGACATTTTCGTCTCGTTTCTATCCATTGACTAAAATGTCAATACACCTCGTTATAGTCCTTATGAATGAATTTTTATTTAGCTATCGTCACGTTTTAGTCAGAAAAAAAATGATGTTGACGATAACTATGACAAAAAAAAATTCTGTAACAAAATGAACACTGCTGCAAACTTCACCAAAATGCCTGTATATCTATATCTATATCTATATTTTCAGTTTTTTCCCTCACCGAAGCAAAATTTTGGGAACCGTCAGCGTGATTCAGTGAGAATGTTTTCTGTCATTGTCATCCACAGGGAACAGTCCTCCCTGAGTCCCTCGCTCTCGCCATTCTCACCTCAGTCATCCCCGGCCACCTCACCATCACCTCCTCCCTGAGGACCGACGACCAGGACCTCCTCCTGGAGCTCAGTCAGTCCAGCAGGCCTCGGCACGTCTCCGGATCCCTCACGCACTCCTTCCCTGGGCTGAGGAGGGCAGGCGTGCCCCAAGTGATCACCATGGAGGCCACGGCTCCCAGAGGTCAGGAGCAGCCAGGGCTCCTGTTTGTCAGAGCTGGGACTTGCTTCATCAGAGCCAGTCGCTTCATGGAGACCAGGGGAGGAGAGTGGCTCTGGGCTCTCGAGTCCAAGTGTCCGACTTTGCAGGTCCCGCAACTCTTTCTCCCCTCGACACAGAGGTTCTGTGTTTTAACATGTAAACTAAATTATCATTTCAAGATACTCTGAAGTCGTACATTATGACGCTCACTGCCATGTTTAACTTGTACAATGCCAGAACTGAAATGAAGATGAAAGTTTGATCAGGTTTTATCCTTTGAGTGCAGTGCAAGGAATATCCACTGGATGTCCCCATTGTCTGTACAGACACATTTAAAGGTCCTTTACTAGAGAGTCAATTTCTTCTGCTTGCCTGAGAAAGAGGGAGCTGTTCCAGGTTCCACTTGTGTTCATCCCTTTCCCATCATGTGGAACCAGATGGGAAGACTGATGGGAAAAACAATACTGTACATAGCATCAATTTTAGTAGGAGGCTGGAAACCTGGCGTTTTTGCTTGAACTAATTGGCATTGTGTCATCGGTGCTGTTTGGACCTTAGGCTCATGTGAACGGCTCCGTGTTCAGGGATCCTCACGGCGTGTGGACGGCCACTGTGGACGCTGACCTGGAGGGCACCAGGGGTCTGCTGAGGCTGAGGGCGAGGTCTTGGCCCGAGCTGAGCCTGGAGGGCGAGCTCACTCACAACCTTCCCGCTCCGAGAGTCGTCCCGCAGCGCAGCCGACTCCGAGTCACCAGCAGGGCGGCGCAACAGCGATACGACAGCGAAGCCCTGCTTCAGCTGGATGGCTGCTCGGTCCGAGCCAGTGGCGCTGTGGAGTCACGGGGAGGCCTGCAGGGGTCGCTGGTGTATCACAACAACTGCTCACTCATCCAGGTCGAGACAGTAACTCATTTTGACTGAGAGCCATGTCACAGATATGATTAACGCCTTGGCATATTGTAAAGAAACTGCCTCTGGATGAAATATGGTTAACAAAACTTTACACACCTTTGCATGGATGATACACACACATATACAAACACACATATGTATATGTATATATATAAATATGTATGTATGTGTGTATGTATATATATATGTATATATATATATATATATATATATATATATATATATATATATATATATATACATATATATATATATATATATATATATACATATATATATATATATATATATATATACATATATATATATATAAAAATAAATATATGTGTGGGTTAGTGTGTGTGTGTGTGTGTGTGTGTGTGTTATATATCTAGCTATCTATATCTATCTATATACACAGATATAGATATATGAGATCTATGTCTGTGATCTGTGTATATTTTTGATATCTTCTTCACTTTTAACTCTCTGACTTTGGTTTCATGTTTCAGGGGTGGGGAAGTCCTGACCGGCTGCGCTCCTCTGGCTCCTTAGTCGTCAGCCCAACTGTGGCCCAGTCTCAGCTCTCAGTGGTGGTCGATGATAAAGATTTACATGCATCAGTGGCTTTCAGGACCACAAGGGTGCTTTTCATCTTCAATAACTTGAGTACAAATTATTAAAAAAAAGTCACATTTTTCTGTTTCAAGCAGGTGTAATAACTTTTCCTGCTGCTTCTCCAGGATAAATATGAAGCTTTGTTGAATCTCAACCACACCGCTCCTCTACTGAAGAGGGCCGGCATCCCCACCGCCGCTGCACTGACGATGAGTTCTGCCAGCGGTGCAGACGGCTCCCGCTCCTACTCACTGAACGGCAGCGCAGGAAGTCAAAAGGTGGGAGTAGCAGCAGTAGCAGCAGCAGCGGAGAGCAGAAGTCTGGGATGGCAGCTCAAGCGCAAACCAAACTCCTGTTGTTTTTGCAGATAAGTCAGGAGGTGACGGTTAGCAGGGCGTCGGACCAGGCGAGGGTGAAGAGCCGCTTCAAACACACGCTGAGCTCTTTGAGGAAACTGGGACTTCCTGCCAACATTAGCACTCAGGTGGTCGCCTCACACTGATTCCTCTCTCCGCTCACGCTGCGCAGCCCCAGATGATTATATCCACTTTGGACCATCTGCAGGTGGAGATCGGTTCTCGCGAGGGGAGGGGCTTGACCCTGGAGGTGCAGTTCGGAGGACAGGCGGGAGTCACACTCGGGGTACAATGCCTCCCCGTCAATAAAGAGATCCGAGGGGCCGTGTGGCACAGCTGGTCGTGGCTGCAGGATGCTGGGATGCCCAGGAATCTGGAGGTAGCACCATCTTAAATGGACCACAATCCTTCTGTATGTGCAGACACAGAAGTCAACACCTGCCACGTTCTTTCCTCCTGGAAGGGCCAGTGCTCCGTCCGAGGAGTCTTCCCTCAGCTCCAGTCCAGAGCTCAGCTCTTGGTGGACGGACACAGACTGGCGTCCTCGGGGTTCAACGTCAGCGTCGCCGACGGACGTCTGGCTCTGTTGCTCTCCCTCTCTCCGCCCGCTCCTAATGACACGGCAGCTCATTCGGGTCTGAATGCCAGCCTCAGCGCTCAGTTCAAAGGTCAGATTATTAAAAATTAAACAGACGTTATGGTGTGCGCGTGTGTGATAATCTTTTTTATTTCAATTTTGTTTGATCCTGCAGGGAGATCCAACAAAGCAGGATGATAAACACAGGGTTTTGATTTTGCTGTAGGCTACAAACAGAGTGCTAAAAATGCTGTTTTCAAGTTGTTAATTGTTATTAATAGGCAAGACTGCACTAAAAGTAGAAAGGATGTAGAACCTAGAATGTGGAAGAATTTATTTACTGTGTGAGTTCCTGGTTTGCCACTTTTAGCCTGTTTGTTTTGTCTTTTGTTTTATGTTATTTTTGTCTGCCCCTGTTTGTTGTCTATGACTATTTAGTAGTTTTGTAGTGTTTTATTTTTTTGTTGTGCCCGCCAGATACCTGAATTTTCCTGAGGGGATAAATACATTCTATTCTATTCTATTCTATTCTTTTCTGTTCTATTCTATCCTAACTTTTAAAGATCTTTCAGTGCAGAAATCATTTTCTCTCTAATGTACAGGCCCTCTCCGCAGCCTCTCAGCTGACGTCCACTGTTCCGACTGGAGAGTCCAGGCGATGGGAGATGTGGGTGGTTGGACTGCACATGAAGGATCCAAAGAAGCCCGAGTCACGCTGAGACACACCCGGCAGGGACTGCCCAGGCCGGCCTTGCAGGTTAGCAGCACGCCACTGTACCTACACACGTGCAGCAGAAGTGATCTCCTGTGTTCTAATGGCGTGCGTGGAACTGCTGGCGCAGGTGGAGGCCTGGGGTAGTTTGACCGAGTCCCAGCTGAGGTGCTCTGTGGCTGTGAACCCTGAGCTCAGCTCCTCTCTGGCACTCATCCTCCAGGGTCACCATCTGCCTCACAGGTAGGAGGAAGACTCGCCTCTCATGCTGTTTACAGATTTCCAGTCAGCTTTGCAGCCTCTGCATTTTGGCTCTGTATTTTTCAGACAAAAATGACATGTTGCGCCATGAAAGTTTGATTTTTTTTTCATCCTCCCTTGTAATCTTTGTTTTCTTCTCCAGCAAGGACCTGATATTGAAGGTGGTGCACAATGTTCCCATGATGCTCGTCTACCTGCCGTCACAGCTGAGTGTCTCCTCTCAGGTGAGCAGCCTGCAGCGCCGCCTGGTCTGTACATGTGGTGTTTTGGCGTTTCCACAAATCCGGGCAAGGTGCTGCTTTCAAACTTCTCCACCGTGAGGAGCGTTTTTTCAAAAAGTGCGGTTTCTGCCTGTGCAGTTTCATCGAAAACGCTGGCTTCGTGTAAACGCAAGGATGAACCACATAAATATTTGTGCGTTTTCAGAGAAATCCGTCTTTGTGTAAAGGGGGCCTAAATCTTTTTATCTAGATCGTAAAGTGAAATTGACTTGTCGGGTCGTCCCTGTGCAGCTGAACCAGTCTCGGTCAGGTGTGTCCGGCCTGGTGGAGGTGTCGTCAGGGAGGCGGCGGCTGTGGGCTCAGGGGGAAGTAGCTGCCATTGAGAGTGGATACAGACAGGCCGTGGAGCTCAAACACTCATATCCACAGGTACCAACGCGAGAGATTTCGACCATGCACTTTTTTGACAGTTTTTGTTTCGGGACAGTTGAATTTCCCTTATCTATCTATCTATCTATCTATCTATCTATCTATCTATCTATCTATCTATCTCTGGGGTTTTCTGTGCAGCTGAAGCCTCTCCCCAGGGCTGTGGCGGTGAGGACGATGTTTGAGGCCAGGGACTGGAGCTACCAGCTTCAGCACGGCTCTGTGTGGGGCAGCCAGGAGATCAGCCTGACGGGTGTCTACTCCGCACCGCCAAACTTGGAGATGGGCAACAAGACCCTGAAGGGTAAATCCATCCCACCTGTCACAGTTCCCGCATGTCGAGCGGCATCCTTGCTGATTTCTTCCACTCATCCCTGACTTCAGTGCAGATCAGCTGCCTCCCCCGCCGCACCAGTCTGGACGTGACAATGGAGAGGTTCTCGCACGGCCGACTGGACAGCGTCTCTCTGGGATGGACGCGGCATGGCCGACTGGAGCAGGTGCAACATCCTTGTTTGAGCCAGCAACCACAATCCGCAGGAGTTTCTTTTTGTGTGTGTGTGATCCGTCGTTCTGCAGCAAGGTTTCATTTTTTATTCTACCTGCAGGTCAAAGCTGTCACCTCATGGAGTCAATCGGAGGGGCTGAACGAGACCAAAGTGGAGCTGAGGCAGCCCTTCACCTCCACCCTCAGCCAGATGTCTGTTCACACGCTGTCGCAAAGCTCGCTAAGGGAACAACACAGCAGCCAGCAGGTTCATTTATACATGTTTAAAACACAGAAAATAAAATAATTCTCGAGCAAAGTTGATGACAACTCATTTAATTTGTTTACTGTCCTTTTAGAGATTGTATTTGTGCCATTTCCTCTTTTATCAGGACTATTCATCATAAAATCCATTTAATGACATGCTGGGATTACTTTTATTCAAGATATTAATTCATTCTATGTTTACTAAATTAACAGCCTGAGTGGGATTATTTGTGTCTTTGTATTTTTATCTATTTTGTCCTTGCAGGTTGCACTGTCATTGAGCTGCGCCTCCCCAATCAACGTCTCTCTCAACCTCAACAAGCACTGGCACAATAACTCCAGCAGGGGGCAGGCATGCGCTCTTTTCTCTGCACTACAGGTGAGAGGAGCTTTGTTTCGCTACAATATTTCAAATCAGTGCTCAATCGGTTCTATAATTTGGCTTAGTTTATAACCACGCAACTTAATCATGGCTTTGTAGAACAACTTAAACTCAAAAATCAGCAAAAGTTACACAAAAATGACAAACGCTGGTTTGCATCCTGCAAACGAAAGAAAGAATTTCTCACGTGAGCTTTTGTTGACTTCTAAAATGCAATCTATCATAAAATGCTTCAGCACTTTTTATGAATGACTTTTTTTTCACATTATGCATTACGAGACTTAGAACTGATTATTCATTTGTGCATATGCGCGCAGATGGCAGTGTCTTCTGTCAAAGGTTGTGTGTCCGTCGGTCAGGAGGGCAACTTGTACTCACAGAACTCAGAGCTGAGATGGGGAAACAAGAGCGTCAAGCAAGGCATGAAGTATCAGGTACTCGGCCCCGAACCTCATGGACAAAACAAACTTGCATGCCTCATATGTTACGGCTGATAATTGTAGTTTGGAAAAGAGAAAAACAAAAGAAAACCTCTCCCTATATTGTCTCCCTCCACCCCCACATTGACCCCACATTGACCCCTCCACGCCCGCCGCTGTTTCTAGCGAGGCCCGCAGGGAATGCACAGCTTCCAAGTCAGCGTTGGCCTGGACAGAGTTTCTCCTGAACCCTGTCCCTCACACACACTGCTGGCCAAGGTTCAGAGCAACCTCAGAGATCGCTTGGAACACACGTTGCTGCTGGGACTTTGCCCCCTGAAACCTGTGAGTTTCTTCAACTCCCACATCTGAAAACACTGTGGAGGTAGTGATTGCTGTACTGGTGAAAGAGGTTGTTGGAGGGGAGCCTCTTTTGTCTCCATGCAACACTTTCACTCCACTGCTGTGTGTGTCTCTCAGGCTTTGTCCTGGTCGGGATCCCACAGAGTGAACGCAGGAGAGGAGATGTTTTATACTCAGTCGCACCTGGCTGTGGCTGGAAGGCCTCAGCTGTGCAGTCTCACCTTTGCCCTGATCAACTCTTCGGTGGCGACGCAGGGCTCCAACATGTCTCTGTTTTCTGAGGTGAATAGCCTGCACCGCCCCTCCGTTGACGTGCATGCACGACAAAGACGCAAACATGCTCTCTTCTCTGCACAGTTATACAGAAAGAAATATTTGAAAAAATTTTACTTGCTGTACAGTTTTATACAATTACAGACAGATCTTAATTTTAACTTTTAAGAAGCACTATCCTTCGATTATGATTTTTAGATGAAAAAATAGAGACATTCTGCCAAATTCTTTCCTGTAGTACAGCCTTAATCGTGATTTTCGAGTTTTTTAAAAAAATGTTGTTCAGCTAAATGATCAGTGTTGGCTAGTAATCTATTACTAATTAATCCACTACTGTAAATTAACTATTGTTATATACTGTGGCAAAACTGGTAATTATATCATAATTACTTTACCAAGTAACGATTCCGTTACTTTTGTGACATATAAATTTTGTGAAATTTTAGAGGACAGAGGCAATATTTGGAATTGTAAAATTTCTCTTTGTAAAGTTCATTCCAAAGCACTGAGCAACTGTTACTTTATCTTTTTTTTAACTAAAGTAATTAGTAATTAGTAATTGATTACTTGTGAGACAAAGTAGTTAAAGAAGTAATTAGATTACTTTTTAAGGAGTAATTAGTAATCAGTAGTTGGATTACTTTTATGGAGTAATCCTGAAAATCCTGAAAACACTGAAAATGATACCGGTGAATCCCCTGAAAATGACATGTCTGTCTATGACATCAAAGTCTAGGATGGGTAACTGGAGTCTGGAAGTGAGTGGCAGTGCACTGTCTTGGCTTGGGGGGTCTGGACTCCTGATGCAAGTCAGACTAGACCGCAGAGAAAAGATGTGGCTGAACGGGACGGTGGAGGGACGCTGCCTTCAGTCCTCTGCAGGATATGCAGACGGTAAATCATCTCTTTGATGTAAGTCCTTGCAAGAATGCCAAAAGAAAGTGATGGTGAGGAGCTCGTCATTGTGCAGGTTCAGAGGTGGACCAGGACGTCACTGTGGTCGCCTGCGTGGGAACGAATCGCAGTTTGACGCTGTACTTGCAGAAGAGAGTCGCTGCTGACGGTGGCGGCAGCAAACATGCAACTCTGGGCAGTTTGTCCGTGGAATCGGCCAATCAGAGGTTGTCACTGACAGCGCGCGGCTGCTTGGATAGTCTCAGAGAATTAGAGGTATCGCCGCTTGCAAAAGAAAGTGTCCAAATCTTTGTTCATGCCACAGTGGAAGCATTGAACCGTGTTTGGTTTTTCAGGAAGAGATTCAGTCTCTGGGCTCCCACATCCAGACCAAGTTGCTAGAAAGAATCAGAACTCTGCAGCGTCTCTTCTCAGAGTTCAGACGGCAGGTAAACTCACTGCACCATGATCAACACAGGCAAGTATTCCTTTATTCTTGTATTGTACTGCTGCCTTTTTTTGCAACATCCTCTGCAGTCCAAAGACAGCGAGTGGTTGCAGGAGCTGAGCGCTGCGGCCCTGGACGTGTCCCGGCGAGTCGAGGCAATGCTGGGACACGGGGGCAGAGCTTTGCTGGCTCCCTGGCGGGACGGAGTCCTGCGACACTTTGTGGCCGACGACCTGCCGCGCTTCCTCGGCCTGCTGCAGCACGCGTCCCTTCTGGGCCAGCATGAGCTGAGGAGTGAGTTCAAGTTCCCATTCAGAGTTCCCAGGCCTTTCACCTGTATGATTTTAGACTGTGGGAGGGAAGCCAGAGAACCCGAAGAGAAGCCACACAGATACAGGGAGACCGTGCAAACTCTACATAGAAAGGGCCCAGTTGGCCCGGGGTTCAACCCGCAACCCTTTTTCCGCTCGGCTGCAGGGAATCTGTTCTTAGCTTGAGACCAACTTGGAAAACTACTGAGCCCGAGATGTTGCACAGACCGGACTGTGTCCGCCAGATGTTCTGTGCTTCCGTTGGAGACATTTAATTTGGTTTCTGTTAATTTTAACGACTGCAGCCTCAAACCGCCACGCGGAGTCGCAAACCATTGTCAGAACCGACTGAGTTGATCTTCATCACTCTTTGTGTCTGTGTAACATTTTCCCATATTATCAATGTTTTTTGTGTCGTCCGATCAAACCGAATCCATCCTCGAAGTGTTTATTGTTATTATTATTTTTATATACAAATGTAATGATGCCTTTCTTAAAGCCTTAATAAAATTCCTCCCCCAGGGCCGCTGGCCACTCTGGCTGGGGTCTACCAGGACGTGAGGGGCCAGAGGCCGGAGGCTGTGTGGAAGGAGGTGGTGACCCTGTGGACGGAGTGGCTGCTGGAGGCCGTCGTCCCAGCTCTGCTAGGGAACACGCAGCTGAGGCCGCTGGCCCAGGCCGGCTTCTCCGCGCTGGGCGTCGCCATGGACTTGGTGAGAAATCCATATAGCAGCGAGTCCTGAGTCAGCGCTGTAAGTTTTCACAGGGCGCAAGAGACTTGGAGCCCCATCATTTAAAGCAATTTGTAGGTATTTATAGTCTCACTGGTGAGTTCACGGGTGCATGTAAACTTTCTTACTTCATTAAGTCCGCTGAGCTACCCCAACTCAAATTATGTAGTAAAAAAATGCAAAAAATATGAGAAACTAGAGTTTTGTACCTACTCAGATCAACTTCACAAGTAGCCTGTTTATTTACCTGTTGGTTTATCCCATAATCCGCACACCATACTTTTTAATTTGATCCCAACACTGATGATCCATCCATCTTCTATACCCTCTTGCTCCTGCACTCAAGGTTGCAGGGGTCTGCTGGAGCCTCTCCCAGCCTTCATAGGGCGAAGGCAGGGTCACTCCCTGGACAATGAAAATCCCAGCGGACTGACTGGAGCTGTGTTGATCCATACTGTCAGGGAGTCACTGCTCTATGCACGTGTTAATGTTTCAAACTGTTTGTGAATCAGGCAGGTCAACACACCTTTCAGTGGTTGGAGACCAGACTGGCAACATCTCTGTCCGGAATCAGGAAGAAACTGGCCTCGGCCTACAGATTCTCCCCCAGGTAGGCGACCAAAGCCCACATTCGCCCATTGTTTGCACAGAATTCCTTTCCTTATGAGGTCGGTGTAGGGATACACCATCATTTAATTAAGATTTGTCATGAATGGAGGTCAGAGGCTATGTAAATGTTAGTTTAGTTTAAAGCGGCTCCGTTTGTGTGATATTTGGATAATCTGCAGTCAGACAGCAGCAGTGAACAGGTAACTCCAGGGGAATGATTGCACTATTGGTTTCCCCACAGTCAGTGTTCTGTGAGTGCCTCGCTGCCGCTGCCGCCGCTGCCCTGGTCCAGGGTGGCGGAGGCCGGCCTGGTCGAGGTCCTGCTGGAGGAATGGCTCCTGAGGCCCCTGCAGACCCTCGCCACCATCAGGCCCATGGCGGAACTGTACTACTTCAAAAGGAACATCATGGACAGCCCGTTCAGACGTAAGACAAATATTTCTTGGAGGTTGTATGAGTGAATTCAACCATAACCAGGACCTTTCCTTTTTCCTCCCCGTCCTCATTTTCCATCAGACCAAGCTCTGCTGGTGTCGGATCAATTTGCAGTGACGTTCGATGGTCACCTGCATGAGCTGCCGGGCTCCTGTCCGCTGCTGCTGGCCCAAGACATCAGCAATGAGCCTTCGTTCACGCTGCTGCTAAACCCGGACTCGCGCAGCCTCCTCAAGCTGTGGCTGAACAACAGCACCATCGAGGTGCAGACTGACGGGCAGGTTTGTTCCAACTGGGGTGAAGTCAGCAGCAGCAGCTCCACTGGTGCCTCCAGATCTTCATCTATTCAATTTAAAACATTTGTCCTCTTTAGGTGAAGGCCAACTGCAACAGCACAGTCACGCACACACTAACCAGCGGCAGCGGAGTGGCTGTTCGAATCAGAGCTCACACGCTGCAGGTGTCCAGTCAGAATGGAGTGTCACTGTCATGTGACCTGACTCAGGCGCTGTGCAGCTTCACTCTGGATGGGTTGCTCCACGGTCAGAGAAAGAACTGAGAACTGGACATTCATGCAAATCAGTTCTGCCGTCATGCTCTCTTAATATGTTTGTTTTTTTTCCTGCACAGGTGCATCTGTCGGTCTGCTCGGGACTAATGACAATGAAGCCGGGAACGACTTGCCACTCCCTGATGGATCTCAGGCCCAAAGTCTGGACAGTTTTTTGAACGGCTGGCAGGTGGGACAGGTGAGAGTCGAACTCACATGTGTCCACAAACTAAAGCTCCCATATCATCTGCCGGTGAACTCTGCAAAAATGCAATCCAAAGTGTGTTAATCAAGAACAGTTCTGCAAATTGGCCCTTTGTGATGTCACACAAGGCACTGGTAAATCTCCCAGGTGAACGACAAGACAGCCATGTGTTGGTTCTGCCCTATGGGATGGCCTTGTTTTCATGTCCTCTTTAAAACACGTTGATGCACCAGCCACGCATCAGTTTTAGCAGGACGCTGATATCAGGACTTTTAACAGGTAGTTGCAAACAGAGGGCTAAATATTTTTCAATGCACCTCGTCTGTCTCCAGAAGACAGCTGACTGCGCCAAACCATCGGCTGTGAAAAGGCCTCTCCCAAAAGCAGCCACGTCCGCTGCCAGCTGTGACTCTCTGTTCTCGTCTCCAGATTCCCCGCTGAGCCCCTGTTTCAGAGTGGTGAGTACAATAGCAACTTCTTTATCTCTGCCCACTCCTGCAATGACCGCCTTCATTAATCACGCTGCCATAACATATGGCTTCTGCACATTACTTACTACATTAGCTGAGACATGTTATTCATCAACCCGACATGATTAAGAACACATGACGGAGAAGACATGACGTAAATGGAGGCATGGGCTCCAAACGTAGCGAGGAGGACACAAAAAAACAAAAAGTACATAATCATAAGTTGTGAACTCCGGACTGCTGCAGATTGAGTGGCGGGAGTTTGGGGTTTACAGTAGCAACAACAACAACAAAACTGCACCCAGGTACATGAAAGACATGCAAGCATATGTGTGTAAGCTTCAGGGGATGAAAACAAGGCTTCTGTTCTGCTCTTAGGTGGATCCCGCACAGTTCTGGTCCATGTGTGCAGCAAGCTCCTCCAGAGCCTCCTGCAGATTAGCACATGCTTTCATTTATCTCTGCCAGCAGAACTACATACCTCTGGAGGTCCCTGCCAAGTGCTGTAAGTTAATCCTTTATGTTTATTTATGTGGTCCGGCATAATCTTTATGTCGGACAACATGATCGTGACTCGCACCCAAAACCGAGTCTTCACTGTGTTGTTTCTGTTTCTGTTTCCAGTGAAACTCTGATGGAAGGAAGAGTGCTGAGGAGGACCACATGATTGTTTGACCTCTGTTAGCTGCTAAAACTAAAATTAGACTGATATACCACTGTTTACGCTACATCACTCATAAAATGATGTTCATTTTTGTATTTATTTTTGTACTCACGTGTACAGTTACACAATATCATATACCTCCTCTAACGTATGCTTTTGTCTCGTCTGGCATTGAAATGTTACGGCAGTGATGACTCCTCTGGAATTCATCATGTTCAAAGGAAAAGTTTCCCTTTTAGCCTGTGAGTGTGGTTGGGCTGACCTGATTGTAATGTAAATAACAGAATCAGAATCAGAATCAGAATAGCCTTTATTGTCACTGTAGCAGAGATACAATGAAATTGCGTGGCAACTCCCTTTGTGCAAAACAATTTAAAAAAATATAAGACCTAAAGATAAATAACAATAAAATACAATATAAGACACCAGTCAGTGCTGTCCAGACAACACTGTGCAGGAATATAGAATATGTACAGGATGAGAAAGCTAAAGAGGTAGTTGTGTGTTATTGCACAGGACAGGGGTGATCAGTGGTGTGACGTGCTGAGTGAGTGTATGGTCAGTGAGAGTTCAGCGCTACAACAGCTCTTGGGTAGAAGCTGTCTCTGAGTCTGTTTGTTCTTGCACGGAGTGACCTGTAGCGCCTGCCAGAGGGCAACAGGTGAAAGAGGTGATGACCAGGGTGAGAAGTGTCCTTTGCGATGTTCTGAGCTCTGCTGAAGCATCGGGAGTTGTATATGTCCAGAAGAGAGGGCAGAGGGCAGCCGATGATCCTCTCTGCTGTCCTTACTACCCTCTGCAACTTGTTCTTCTCTGCCACAGTACAGCTGGAGTACCACACCGTGATGGCATAGGTCAGCAGACTCTCTATGCTGGAGCGGTAGAAGGTCACCAGCAGCTGGGTGTATATGTTCTTTCTGAGGACCCTCAGAAAGTGGAGCCGCTGCTGGGCCTTCTTCACCACTGCCGCAGTGTTCTCAGTCCAAGAGAGGCCTGCTGCGATGTGGGCACCCAGATATCTGAACGACTCCACCCTCTCAACAACATGAAGAAACAGGCAAATTAGAGGAAAAGAAACAGATTTGAAGGGGTGGAGGGGTGGGGGTGTGGGGCACATTTTCTTAACGTAAAGTGTGTAGGAAAGAGGCATTAAACCCAAGCAAACTGTTGGAGCTATTTATCATTTTTGTTATATTTAATGATTTTATTTAGTTTGGCTTGATTAATATTTCTTTAGGTACATCATAATATTTAGCATTTTTTCAGTTAATGTTAATTATTAATTATTTCATTTTTAAGATGTTTTAAGATGTTTTAAAGCTGTGGAAAACTAGGTGATGTATATATATATATATATATATACACATATATATACATATATATATATATATGTATATATATATATATATATATATATATATATATATATATATATATATATACATATATATATATGTATATATATACATATATACATATATATGTACATATAATTATACATGTGTGTATGTATGGGTCTGCCAAGCATAGGGAGCAAGCAGCACCAGGAATCGTTATGGTTTTTTGCCAGGGCAAGAGAGGTGGCAGCAGCCATTGTGTTGTTTGTTTGTTTGTTTGCTTGAATTGGAAGAATAAATCAACAAAATACTTAATTTCTCTGCCTTGACTGTGGACTATGTCGAATCTCTGCGTAAATTCACTCCCTCAGTGCCTTAGTGGCCGTTTGATTTGTTTTAATTAATTTGATTTTGTTTGTTCAGTTTGAATATCAAGGTTAAAAGCAAAGAAAAGGACACATGGCCATTTCCTGGTTGTATGTCTGCACATCAGCACGGTGGTTCAGCCAATCACATCTCATTACCAAACCTCATATGATAATCATAACGCAGATTGCATGCGATGCAAGCATTACATCTAATGTCTGACTTGATTTACGTATTGTTTGTTCATCTGTGCAACACAGGTTCCACATTGGGACATCTGGTTTTCATTACAGTGGAGAGAAAATTGAAACTGATGTTTTGCCACCAACCTTTTTGAACCTGAGAGCTACTTCATGGTTTCAAGTCATATGAAGGGCAACCATTTTGTGTCACCCTCCTGAGATAACAAACTTTCTTAGTCAAATATTATTATTAAGGATACTGATCTATGTGGAGACACTGGTCGTGCTGCAGAGTTCTCAATAAATATCAACAATGACTTGACAAGTTTGGATGAAGATGAATTTTAGACACAACCCAACAAGTTGTGCTACTTTTCCAGCTGGTGCCCGCGGCACCACCTTGGTGACCCCTGCCCTACATGTTGAAGGAAATAGAACAAAACATGAAGGCCTTTGTGAAATCACAAAGTGCCATTTTCAAGGGTGAACTTTTATTTCTGGGAGTTTGCTGACAGGATGACAGAAAATTTGTTAAAGCAAACAAACAAACTAACATCAGTGTAACATCACCAAAGCAGTCACACCAGGTCTGAGGCAAACCCATCGGTGCCTGAGTCTGGTGTGACTACAAACCTGTTGTGCATCAGGGCAATTGATGTAAACAGTGTAAATCTGCAGTCAAAAGGTATCATATGCAATTACAAGGCATGAGGTAAATTTTCACTTGGTACACACATCAGCCTGTCAACAAGAAAATCAAACAATGTTCTAAATTTAGGAAAATCTTTGGCAAAAGCATAGTTAGCGATCACCTACATAAACTCCTGGTTCCAGCGATGGGAATGTCAATATACTGATGTTTATTGAGACCTAATATTTGTATTTTTCTTTTGTCCGTTGGAAATACACTGAAATTCTTAGTTTTGTTTAAGTTATCCTCACAACTAAACCCTGAAGATCAACAAATCTATTTCATACTGCATGTTAAACACGTGAGAGGCCTTCCTTCCCATGGCTGGGCTAGTTTTTGTCTGGGAAGATTGGAATGTAGTTGTGTATCTTGGCCTTCTGTCTCTGTGTGACGCATTCTGCGATCCAAACAATGTTGCGATTCTCCTGCTCCCTAAGTTTGACGTAAGAGTAAAAGACTCCAAAGTGGAACTGCTGCAGGAAAGCCAGAGTGTTAAGCTTCACCTGTGAAAAGACCAAACAGTGGAGATTAAAACCGATTTGAGTCTTGAGACCAAAAGTTTTTGTACCATGCGGTAAGTAGTAGCGGCATTGGGTCAAACGTCTGATTATTTAAACATGTCTGGGGTTGCAGCTCGATTAGATTTCAAATGAAATAAAAGCAGTCCCACCTCTTGCTCAAAGAATCTGTCCTCCAGAGTCTTGAAGTCCGATCCTGGTTCACGGTCAGCAAATAAGAGTTTATACTCCTGTTGAGATAGTTGAGGTTGATAAGATAGTTGATGAGGTTGAAGGAAACAAGGCACTAGCACATTAGAATCGTCAGAGACACGATGCGACTGACCGGGTAGCAGTCGGCCACGGCCTTGACCTGCTCGTGGTCCTCGGCCTTGGCCAGCAGCCGCAGCCCTTCGGGGGCAAGTTTACCACAAGAGGGATAAAGGGCACTGCGATCGGCTCCGCTCAGGTCAGTGCCGAAGGAGTTGACGGTGATAATGAAGGCCCGTCTGTCCGCCTCGAACTTTGTGAAAAGTGGAGCAAGAAAAGAAAAGAGTCAAGGATGGATTTTAGTCAACAAAATCTGCATCATAGGGTTCTTTTAAAGTCAGTGCGTCTATATATCCACGTCACAATTAGTTGATTGGCCTCCTGCTCTGACAGTGACCGTACCTCCAGGACTGGACACATCAGGTCTCTGGTGACACCACCAATATTCTCACAAAACAAGTGGAAAGACTCCAAATATGCCTTTTGGATTAAAAAGAAAGAAGATCATGGTGAATGAATAATCTGCATTTGTTCTTCTTTCAATTCAAAAACACCATCTAGTTTGGATGAAGCTGTCAATAATGCAGGAATGATGCAAATTTCATCAGTAGCTAGGATTACATCAACTTCCTGTGTCTTTGTATCTTTGTGCAATTTCAACCCATGGGACAAATAAAAGTGTCTTCTCCTTCTTGTTCTTTGTTTTTTTTTTTCATTCTTGGACTTCTTATGGTGCTTTCGACAATAGATCCCTGGTTTTGTCACCAAAAAGGAAGTGACTGAAAAAATAATCCATCTGAAAAGCTTTCTGTGTGAGTTATGCAAGACGGATGTGCGACGTAAGTCAGAATTGTGAGCCGAGCGATCCGGCTGTTACCTTGTGCAGTTTGTTGCGCAAGATTTCTATTTCCATCTCGTCCAGGTTGGACTCGGACAGGGCGTCCTGGAAAAACTGAGCTTTGACACAACATCAAACAATTTTTTTTTCTCCATTCAACATGTATTATTGTGTATAAGTGTTAAATTGAACTATTGCCAATTGAGTAACTGCGATTGGCAGGATTAAATTGTCTTGTCAGGACACTTTTACAGTGATTGAAGGTGTCCCTTATTCAAGGCTTGGAGACAGATCATGGCAGCACTCTACCCAGCGGTGTGTCCACCAGGATGGTGGCATAAAGCTCTGCCGGGGTGCGAGCGATGCCCACGGCCGCCATCTGGTCGAAGGCTCCCAGTGGGTGACACCGAGGGAGGAGCTCTGCGACGTCCCTCTGCTTCAGGGCACCGGTGATCAGCATCACCACGTTGTCGATCATGTAGCCGTAGCTGTGGCAACGGAGGAGGCGGAGTCAGTGAAGGTTAGAGGTTAGCTTGACGGTAAGCAGCATCCTGACTTCCCAGTTCATTTTGAAACTGGTGGCCGTTACCCGAGGTGGGCACTTGCCACCCACCTGCTGGCAAGTAGCCGACATTTGGCTACTAAATTGTAGTAATGCCCACAACTTCATGGCCACTACTTCCTCAAAATTTTACTAAATTAAAAAAGGACACTAGTTCTAGCTAACTTTTTTAGTAGCAACTTTGAACAACAAAAAAAAAATTAACTGTAAAGATAGGAATTTAGTCCTTCGCCATAGCCAATCATTCAAGTCTTTCTGCAACCTGTTTTGAAACCAGTAGCTCCGTCCATCTTTAGCTGCAGCTGAGCTCAAACTCACGTGATGTGGTCGAGGAAGGTGGAGAGTGGAGGCAGTGCGTGGGAGCGCAGGCAGCTGAACTCGGTCACCAGGTTCCCCCTCAGCCTGCTGTCCACCAGGGACACAGTCAGCCCGTCTTCTGCAGAGGTCAACAGTCTGCCGTAGTCGGTGCTCTGCAGGTGCAGCCTCATGTCTGAGTGCAGAGCAAAGAGGAGGAGGAGGTTTTTCCCAGTTGAACTTGGGCGTGATGATTCACAGGGACTCACAAAACCCCAAGAGGATTGATCGTGAGTCAGTGTACAGCGCATGCACACACACACACACACACACACACACACACACACACACACACACACATTTGTTTCTGCAATGAGAAATGAGTGGGAGTAAAATAATACCTGGTTCTTTCATTATAAAAACAACATAAGACTTAAGTCTGGCAAATTATTTAGTGTGTTTAAAGGTCCTAGATTGCACAGAATTCCCCTCACCAATGTTAGTGTATCTGCCCAGTCAGTGAACAGAAAAGTTCATCCTTTATAGGTTAGCTTTGGACGTCTGGCGTCACACTGTTCCCTTTCCCAGGCTACTGACAACACCTGCTGCCAGGTGTTGGCTCTGCCCCTCTGAGACTGGCTTTCTTTTGTCACCTTACTTATAACTTAGTAGCATCAGTTTTAGCAGGAGGTTGTAAACAGAGTGCTAAATATGCTGTTTTGCTTTTTTTTATGAAGCAGGAGCAGAAAAAGGGACACAAAATTCAGTCTAATATGATACACAACAGCAAAAACCTGCCCAGTTGAAGTTCGGCTGCCTTGAAATTTCTCCTCAAATGACGTTAATGCAAATCGAGAAATATGGCAGGATTGCTGCGGGAGCAAAGTTAAATCTAAACATAAATGTGAAATATGACATCTTCCTCTGAACAAGAAGATGAAGCAGAAAGATAAGAAGACAACTGGCAGCGGTGCAGCGCTGTTAAATGTTACACAGCAACAATCAATGAAACGGGATCGGGATGCAGTTTCCTGGAAGAATTACTACTTCTAATTGTATGTCATCGTGACTCGTCATGTTATGTAACTTTTTTTTTTTTTAATGCCGTGCCAATAGTTCCTCCTGATTTTACCCCAGAGCAACATCATAAATCCATCCCAGTAGTCAGAAGGATAAAGACAAAGCCTCCACCTGTCTGTCAAACTCACATCAAAGAGCTCTCAGAAATGAGGCCCTTGTCTCTCATGTCTGTGCCGCTTTCAACCCGACTGTCCAACTTTCACCAGCGAGCCTGAGGGGACCTCAGACACCTGCCTCTGTCCTCACTGTCCTCCCAGAAATGAATGCCTCGTATTCAGAGAGAAATATGAGGCTGTGGATGCGGAGGCCTGCTGGATGACGCTGCTCAGTTCTCACCCTCCAGCGTGTCGCACTGGGCCAGGTTGTGGTAGTCGCTCTGCGTCAGGATCCCGGCCTTCATCCCCCGCACCAGCCCCTCCAGGTAGCCGTGATCCACGTTGAAGCTGAGCTCCTCCATGATGGCCACTGTTCTGTCCGCACTGCAGTCAGAGTGCCTGGTTCTCCTGCTGTAGCTTCTGTATTTCTCAGACTCTGACTCAACATCATGCCATGTTTTTTTTTGTTTTTTTAACCTTCCTCTTTGATAAAGACAAACCAAGTGACTGCTCCATAAATGTTTCCAGGCACAGTTCCTGCTTGGGTGTCAATAGACAGTTGTGGGAAGTTGTAGTTAAATAAGGGTCTAGAGCAATATTTTTTATGGCAAATGACATCCCATAATCATCATTGCCAGTATTTTCAAAAAGGAGATAAAATATCCATCTTATTATTCTGATCAAAAATGAATTAAATTATTATTATTATTTTTTTAAAAAAAATAGGCTTTTGTATTTCTGGTTACATTTCTTCATGTAAAAACATTTTACATGTAAAATGTTTTTACATGTAAAAGCAAGTTTATCCCAGAATATGAATTCTATATTGTTAGAGGAACTTTGCTCATCCTCTGGACTATAAAAACACTCCTTAGGTTTTACACTTTAAGTTATTAAAAAAAGACAAATGGATATAAATCATAGTAACAGGGATTTGAACATCAAACTGTCCTGTCAAGGTCTGTTTCAATTGTTCTTTTATTGTTGCTTATGTATGAGCGAACCTGCGCTGAAGAACATGGCAGCAAAAATACACAGGCGATACAGGCGAACAACATTTATTCGTTAGCAAAAATATACGTCAGAACATGTGACTTAGGTTGTGTTTTCTTTTTTTTTTCCTCCAGTCACTTGAAAGAGAAGCCGGTCGAACTGCTATTAATAAGTTCTTGAGTTAAAATGGCAGGAGAGCTAGAATGCATGCAGGCAAGCAGCAGCGTAGAAAACTCACAATGAACATGATTGTCTACTAACAACTAAGAAAAGCACAACACTCTGCTTTTGTAAAACCTCACAAAATGAAATAGAGGCAGTATTGTGCATGTGCTGGAAAGAGTTTTTTTTGGTTGCATGAATTAAAAAAAAACTTGACAGTTTTCACCTCCCACCTAAAGACACATAAAATCAGCAGAAACTTCCACCTTCTCGCTCTCTGATCCTCCCGTCCTCTTTTGAAAGCAGATACTCTGGTCTCTCCCTCCCCCCTTCTCCTACACACCACCCCTTCCCTCCTCTTCCCACCCATCCTGTTTCACGCTATACACGTCCATGTGCTGTGCGGCATTTTGCGTGACTGTGAGCCTTTGTTTTTTGTGTCTACGTCTTCTTCAGGCACCTGGGGTTCATCCTCCAGCAGTGGCAGATGGTGTTGAAGAGGCGGCAGCGGCAGGAGGCGCAAGGGTCGCAGCAGGGCACTTGAGACGAGCAGTTCTCCATCAGGCTGCTGCAGCGGCGCGCCGGGTGCACCGGGTTGGCCTTGTGACCCTTGTGAACAGCAGCAACATCTCTTTTAACAAGCAGGTCTGAATGATCATTTCCATTCGTTTCCCCGTGTGGCTTACTGATTTTCTTTCTTGTTTACTGGCAGTTTGCATCCGAACACAAGATCGAAAGATCAGACGTGTGCTGCCTCTATATCTTTGCTTGCGGTGAATAGTTAGTAGTTGTGTTTGGCATGTGCCGCACGGATTTTTTTTTTTAAAAAAAGAACAAAATCAACACTTTAAAACAATTGCTTAACATTCATATTCCAATATTTGGAAGTGTATCAAATTAAAAGCGACGACTTACTTGATTGTTTCTCTCTTGCGGAGTCTTCCGCCTGGCAAACAGCTGCCCGGGTCTCCCTTGGCAACAAGCTGAGTTGGTAAAGACAAAGAGGACATTTTCACTCACTGGGTATGCTCACATGAAGCATGGGTGTGTGTGTGCTCACTCTGTCTTGAGTTTATCACACCGTAGACAAACTTTCCTTTATTTCTTGAGATGTGTCAGCTTTTCCTGAAGGAGCGGCTACAACGCTGCCAAATATGTAACATTTGGCTTCTCATTTAAAACCTGCACACCTGATAACCTTCCAACCCCGCTGAACACTGACGAAAACAGTGTCGGTTCAGCCAGAAGTCTTTTTGCTCCCCTTTTGAACTGTTTCACGGACGCTGAGTGCTCCTTTGAAGTCTGACTTATTTTCTTGTTTCTGTTTGAGGTCCACTTTTTTACCCTCCTCCATAAAAGGACGCCTTGTAGTACAAATGTCGTCCCACTGAATGGGCCACAATCAGTGGGCACACATGCATCCGCCTGCAGCGGAACAGCACATAAATATGCTTACAAACTCATGTTCCTGCAACAAAAAAAAAGTTTGCAAATGCTACATTGCCTGAAAAGCAGAGGCCATGTGCTAATGATTTGATGGGTATTGGGGAAATTCAGCGACATGGTGGCGCAGTGGTTAGCGCTGCCGCCTCACACACAGCAAGAAGGTTGCGGGTTCGATTCCGGGGCCCAGACCTGGGACCTTTCTGTGTGGAGTTTGCATGTTCTCCCTGTGTCTGCCTGGGTTCTCTCCGGGTTCTCCCTGTGTCTGCCTGGGTTCTCTCTGGGTTCTCCGGCTTCCTCCCACAGTCCAAAAACATGCATGTGAGGTGAATTGGAAACTCTAAATTGTCCGTAGGTGTGCATGTGAGTGTGAATGGTTGTCTGTTTCTATGTGGCCCTGCGATGAACTGGCGACTTGTCCAGGGTGTCACCCTGCCTTTGCCCTAAGACAGCTGGGATAGGCTCCAGCAGACCCCCGTGACCCTGAATAGGAATAAGCGGCTATAGAAGATGAATGAATGGGGAAATTCAAACCTGGGGCTATGAAGGACTTTTTGGTTTAAATTTGCATGCAAATTGTTGACCGTGAAGTAATTTGGTCTGGACTTTCAGGTGCAGCAACAGCTCCTTTTTTGTAGTCTGTCTCTCTTCAGACCAGGAAATAAAAATAATTAATTCAAGAGAAAGTTTGCTACATCCCAGGTCAATGCTGGAGGTGACTTTTAATTCTGAATCTGCCACAGCAAACTGCTGACATGGACCCCTTGCAGTTACACTGCAGACACTTTGTGTCTGTTGTTTTAAACATTGATCTTGGACAGTTGTGCAGTGCTGCCAAACTACTGTAGGTCACTCAGAGTCAGGGTTTACTGCTTCCCAGTGTAACCTCATAGGTCCAAGACAAACAGACTCTATAGCAAAGGGTCAGAGTTGAAAGGTGAAATTGTACGTTCACTCGCTTGTCAGTTTGTCCAATCTGAGTAAGAACAACTCTCTTACAAGATTCAGCTGTGATGTGGTGCTGGTCTTTTGACAGTTTGGCATTATTTAAGGGAAAACAGCTGCTTGGTTTCAAAACCAACATTTCTAAGAATGCCGAGTTTTATGTGAGGAGGCAGCAAATTGCATGAACAAGCAAGTAAGTGAAACGGCCATGAACGCTTCCAGTGGTCAATTCACTTGAAAAGAGGTCTGGCAACGATTGAAAGGATTCATAAGTGTTTCCGTTTTTTACGGTTTCATCTCGTTGTCTTCATTGCAAAACCGGAGTGTGGTGTGGACGCAACAATTTCAAACAGATGTGAGCTTTTGAACTGTTTTATTTGAATAGAAAACATCTACACAATATGTAAGATTTCCCCACTGCCAATAACGCTTTGGCATGTGTTGTTAACACACAAATGGACTGTTATTGATTCTTCCTATAAAATAATTATGAAGTTAATGTGAAGATAGATTCAGTGCTATAAAAAGAAATTATTAAATGAATAAAAACTGGTTAAAATTTGACGGAATGTTTTGAACCCGAGCGGTTGACTGATGAATATTCCCACAACATTTGGACGGGTTTTACAGTCTATTTATTTATTTATACAGCTATGACCACACACCATAAAGGGACTGCAACTCAATCAGTGCATCTGATTTTTTGAGGCCCAGAGAGCTGCAGCAACTGCAAACAGTGGTTATCACTGTGCAGTAAAACCAGGGGGCAAAAGTTTGTTAATCTATTTATCTATCTATCTATCTGTCTGTCTGCCTGTCTGTCTGTCTGCCTGCCTGTCTATCTGTCTGCCTGTCTATCTGTCTGTCTGTCTCTCTGCCTGCCTGCCTGCCTGTCTGCCTGTCTATCTGTCTGTCTGTCTGTCTGTCTGACTATGTTTTTGGGTGAATTTCATGAATCACAGTGTCATTCACTGTGTACACTCAGTGGCGTATTCTTGTGCAAAATAATAAAATAGTAGAAAGACTCAATTTATCATTTTCCCCACTTATCCTAATGACGCCATAGTTGACGTAGCTGCAACTTTAGGGATGAGTTCAAGCTCACCACCTCACATAGCAGCAGCCCTGGAGGATGTTTAGTTTGGCTTTGGCGCAGCTGTGTGACAGCCCCCACCATACCTATTTCACTTTCTGATATATTAATTACGTGCTCATGCTGAAGGCATATTGATTTGTTAAATAATTAGAGAAAGAAATTCCAGTCAATTCATCCATGGAAGGGTGTTAAAATACACAAAAAGTTGCAACAACCTCACATCGCCATCGTTTGCAGAAAAACCAAATAAGCTTTTTGAATCAAATTAAAAACAAATGGAATAAAAAAATGAAGACCTCTTAGATCCTTTACGTCCACATAAAACATCGTCCTGGCGCTGTGAATACCTGAGGAACGACTCGAAGCCGCGCCGCGCATCTTTACATTCACAGAACAACGTGAATGCGGTTTACCCAGCGGAGATGATGCTCGTGGTGACCTCACCTGTGTCGTTGTCCGCCTTCCTGCTGTCCTTCCTGCTGTCCTTCCTGCTGTCCTCCGCCCAGCACAGCGCGACGTAGAGCAGCAAGAAGCACAACAAGTGTTTCCCGGTGACCTTCCCCATCACGATGACGACGGTGATGATGATGACGAGATCTGCTGATCACACCGGTCAACGAGAACAAATCAAACACTGCAGCTTGTCGCGTGAATGTGCTGTAAAAAAAATAATAATAATAATAACAATTGAAAAAAAAGAAAAGAAAAAAAAAACGCTTCACGAGAGCGACTCACGTGTTTCTCTCCTTTTGGGTTCCTCGCGGTTCCTCTCTGGCTGTGAGCGGGACCGTCTGTTTATCCGTCCGCGCGGCGAGCTGTATGTGACCGGATCAAAACCCCGCCCACACGTGACGGACGTAAAACCTGCCTCCACGCGAGTAACGTTCCCCTTGGCAACCATGGATGTATTAGAGCAGAGGCATCAAACTATGGCCCGCGGGCCAAATTCTGCCCGTAGTGTCATTATATTTGACCCGTGAGGAAATACAAAGTCACTACGAGAGCTAGCTGTCTCGCTGCTATTATACGGAACATGTACATGTTCAACACAACATGTGGGTCTAATACACTACAAATCGCAGAATGCTCTCCTGGAATTTTGGCGCTTCAATCAGGACAAGACGTTCATAGAACTATATTATCATTATGATTTCATTGGTTGATTGGTGTTAATTAATTTTTGAATTAATATTAGCCCATGGAAAAAGGCTGCTGTTGAAATTTAAATCAGAAGGAATACAATTTATATTTGCATTTCATTTATTTTGATACATTTTTTTTTTTATTTGATATTCAATTTTGCATGTGTGCGATATGAAGTTATTTATTGTATAGTATCAGACTGCTTGTTCCATGTTCAGGTTCAAGCAAGACTTGTTTTGGTCCATATAAAGAGGTACTGCAGCAAAAAAAACTCCCATTGGGCCGTGTGGCGCTGAGATGCAGCAGCGGCCATCTTTCATGGGGGGCATTTTGACGTGTGTTATTGTTAGAGACAAAGGCGTAAATAACAAGGTTACAGTTTAACTCTGTTCAGCTGCTCGGCATTTCCCCCTGTCACACTGGTAAGGATTACAAAGATGTATACAAAGAACAGAGCCATTGTTAATAGCATTAGAAAACATCTGCGCTTTAACATCTTTGCCAGCTTTGAACAGCTGTCCAAAAAATTTGGACTGACCAAGAGTCATTTTTGGCGATACTTGCAAATTAGGGATTTTACTAGAAAAAGGTTCGCTAATTTCCCTTCTGTCCCCCCTTCTTCATGCCTAGATTCCATATTAAAAGTTAATATGCTAAATAAGAGGAGAATATCATATATTTATTTACGTATTATGGATAGTCGCAACCACTCCATTGCACATATTCGGGAACAATGGGAAAAAGACCTGGGGGCTCCTCTGTCTGACAAGGGATGGGATATGGCTCTTACCAAGGTTCACTCTTCTTCCATATGCTCAAGACTTGAGCATATGGGACAGATGTAAACAGGCCCCAGCTACTTCCTACCATATGTTCTGGTCTTGTCCAAAACTTGTACCTTTCTGAATATCCTTTTGTGAAGTTATCTCTAATGCCTATGCCTATAATGTCTCACCTTCTCCTTTGGTTGCTATTTTTGGACTGTATTCTGATCCAACGGGATGTGTCCCCCCTGATCATCTGCAGAGGGTCATTGCCTTTTCTTCTTTATTAGCCAGACGCTTGATTCTACTTCAATGGAAGGCAGTTACTCCTCCATCACATCGCCACTGGATCAAGGATGTTATGTTCAATATCAAACTGGAAAAAATCAAATGCACTCTCAATGGCTTCTCTGACCGATTCCACGAAACCTGGGACCCTCTAATAACACGTGTAAATAATCTCCCTGGCCTAGAATTGGAACATTAAGTGTTTACTCCTGCTCTGTTCAACTATTGATATTCGGTGTACTTGTGGTTTGTCTGCTTTTTGTTGATGTTTTATTTCTTTTCTTTTCTTTTCTTTTCTTTTCTTTTCTTTTCTTTTCTTTTCTTATCTTTTCTTTCTTTCTTTCTTTATTTTTACATTTGTGTATGTGTGTATGTGCGCATTGTTTGTAACTCTGTTTTTTTTTTGTTTTGTTTTTTTGTCGCGTTGACCTTGGCTTTGGTTTGTTATTGTTCTCTTCTACTTGGGGTGTTTGTTTGTTTGTTTGTTTGTTTTTTTCTCTCTCTCTTTTCTCTACTACACTGTTTGTAATATAGAAAGTGTGTTCTTTCTATATGTATATGCAAAATCACAAATAAAGTGCTTAAAAAAAAGAAAAGAAAGAAAACATCTGCGCTTTCATTATAAGACAATTCTTGTGACGTTAGAAAACCTTACACTAAACAACTAATGGTGTGTCATGCGAGTGAAAATTTGCAGTCTAAAAATATATCCCCCTTTCGTCAATGTGATGGTGAAATGTCAAGCTGTTGTTTGATTTTGTTGCATTTTTTAACCTTTAATAGTTGCAGTTGTACCTTTGCACCTTTCATCATTAGCACAAGCACTCAGAGTGCACCATCAATGGCCAGAAAGTAAAAGGTCCAGTATTTAACATTTGCAGTAATCAAAAGGCAGACAAGCATTTACTTTGACATATAGATTGGGATTAATTAACCCTCCTGTTATGTTGTGGGTCAAATTGACCCGTTTTAAAGTTTGAGGATCTAGGAAATACAGTTTAAAATATTTTTTCAGTATGAAACTTCTTCTGCTTGCCTTAATTAGTGTAAACAACATATAATATGAAAATGTTTTTTCTCACATATTTGCAACCACCCCCTGCATGTTTATATTACATAGATACTGTTCGGGTCAATTTGACCCGGCAGTCAAAATGGAGGTAAAAGGGTGTCAGAAATGTCAGACTATATGTTCTTTCTTTTCAACTGTAAGACATATTTCACCTTAATCTCTCCCCCTCACACACACACACACACACACACACACACACACACACAGGTGCAGGTGTTATGATTTTTGATGAGAACCATTTATGTTGCCGCGGGAAGACTCCACCCACCCCCGCACACACACACACACACACACACACACACACACGTGCAGGTGTTATGACTTTTGACGTGAATAATTTATGTTCTCGTGGTAAAACTTCACCTGCATTCAGTAGAGACTCAATGGGAACTGCCCATTAGTCCGACCTCCCATTAGTCCGACAAATTGCCCTTTGGTCTAACCTCCCATCAGGGTTAGGGTTACACTTTTGGTTAGGGTTAGGAGAGGTTGGACCAATGGGCAATTTGTCGGACTAATGGGAGATTGGACCAATGCCATGCTCCCCATTCAACAGGGGAGGGGAAACCAAAAGATTATCTGCATGGGAGTCCTACCAATATTAGTCTGCCAGGCAGACCTTTACAAAATGCACCTGCCAAGGACCCAGCCGCTGCAGACGCAGTGAGGGAGATCCAGAAGAGGACTACACCAAGCACACCAGTGTGTGAGGTAAGTAAGTAAGTTAGTTTGTGTGTGTATAAGTGTTTGGGAGTGTGTTTATGTGTGTCTTGGGATCAGCAAAAAGACAACATAGTAAAGTAATCATGGTCCTCTTGTTTCTAGGTTGCTTCTGAGGTGAAAAGAAAGAGAAAGAGGTGCCAGGTCTGAAGGCCATCTGACGAGGGCAAGACAAGCATGACCTGTGCCAAATACAAACAATTAATTTGCACAGAGCACACACACACACACACACACACACACACACACACACACACACACACACACACATATACCTTATTCATATTGCGATTGCTTATTTTGCTTGTTGTTTTTTCATTTTTGGTTCACAAACAGTGCATGTATGTAAAAACAAAATGTAACTGTTATGTTTTATTGTTATGTATAACTATTGTGTTTTATATGTTGGTCTTTCAGAAGTAATAAAGTGGTGAAACATGAGAAAAAGTACAAAAATGCATTTTTTTTCAATGAAAAACGATTGAGTTTTCCTAATTGAACCATTACCTGTTAGGGGTAAGGAACACCATTGCACTAAATATTGACACAATAGTTAGTAATGGAGTTCGTGATAAAATATCAACAATGCTTGCTAGGATTTTTTTTTTGTTACTGACATCTTCAGGAGACTTAAAAATGCACCCGGTCAAATTGACCCGGAAACATCATTGCTGTTCCTCACAAACGAACATTCATTCATTCATTTTCTATACCTGCTTATTATTCAGGGTCACGGGGGTCTGCTGGAGCCTATCCCAGCTGTCTTAGGGCGAAGGCAGGGTGACACCCTGGACAAGTCGCCAGTTCATCGCAGGGCGGGATTAATTCTAAGGAATAAAAAGTTGCCATCAAAGATGTTACCCAAATAAAAGGTCTCCAAAAAAGTTGAGGAAAGGATTAGACACGGGGTGTTGAGTAGATGCTGTGAACTCTGGAGAGGAAAGAACTGCACTGAAGGCTTTTCTCGAGGGAAAACATCAATTCCCGAAGCAAACAAACCTCAATCCATCATCACACCATGGTTCTCACACCTGGAGCAACAAACACAACGTTTGTGCTGTGACTCCTCAAATTTAACTTGCCCTTCACCTCATATTGGCCGTAGGAGGTGAATACAAAGGAAACATACCACCTTTCGCATAAGGTGACAATTTGGGTGCATTTCTGAGACCTGAACAACAGTGGTTATTGGTTAAAGTTGTTAAATTAAATAAGTTTGTTTGCAAATTGTTTTCTTCTTCTCATTCCAAACATTATCCCAGCAGTTTCGGTAGTTTATTTTGCCCTGGTTTGTTTCACCTTTGTTTCTTCACAGGCTTTTCAATGTCGTAACAAGTTTTCTAGCTGGCAGGTCGGTTGTTTTTGATTATTTAGAGTGTTTTTATGTTTTGGCCCTTTGAATACCCTTTATCTCCTCTGCATCTGGTCTCAAATCTAGTAAAATCAAAGGTTGTTTCTTGGAATCGCAGGGCTGTTTAATTAAATTTATGTTCAATTTTAAGTGCGTGTTAAACCAAAAAATGTGCTGAATTTCACCTGTGGAACGGTGGGGCTTGTGTAATGGCTGAAGGTGCCTCGTAGTCTTACAGGCTGTGTAACATGCAGGCTATGTGGTCTGGAGGTGATGATGATGAAGATCAGAGTTTATTCAGTCAGATTTAACATTAGCACATCTTGACCCTAGTGTTGTAGTACTTGAGATTGGTCCTGGTCTCAAGATGGGTCTTTTTTAAGGGTCTGGCTGGACTCGGGGTTTTTGATCAAGACTGGTCGAGAAACCCTGTGATACCCAGAGTGACGCAGCCCCTTATTCCTAGTTTATATATTTTTTTAAATTTCCTGAAGCAAAATGTGTCAAAATAGTCGACAAAGCAGCAAAATGCTAAAGAAAACTATTGAAAGATACGTTTCTGAAAATAGAGGTTGCTGTTCGATTTAGAAGCAAATTTGAGTTTAAAAAAGATACTGGTCATTTGTGCTGTTTTGTTGTTATTTTTCTTTGATATATTAAGTTTTAGTCTTGTCTTGGTCCAAATGTCTTGGTCTTGTCTCAATCTCGATACTCTCTAGTCTTGACAATGTCTTGGTCTCTGTTGGTGCGGTCTTGTCTGCAACACTGTTTGACCCACCCAAGGCTCTGTGGCAAAGAGGAATGTTTAGTATTTGGAGCAGCTGTTAGAAATAATTCAGATATACATGAGATTAATGTACGGCTTAGTTAGCATGGACTCAGTAATGCATGGCTTAGACTGTATTGCCAATTTTTATATTTTGTTCAAACATAAGCACAAAATATGCACACCAACCTCAGGCAGCTGGAAAGACAAAACAAAGATTTTCTTGGACCGTGTAATATGTGTCTTACTTCGCTTAGATTTAGTGATATAGGGTTAGTTAGCTGGGATTTGGTAAACTATTGTTTAGTTAGCATGGATGCAGTCCTGCAGAAGGATTGCGAGACTCAGGGAGTCATATGAAGAGCTTTTTACTTGCTTTGTTTCCAATTACTGGCAAATTAAACAGGTTATTGAAAAATTACAGTCTTTGTTATTTATTGCCACAAGCGGTCAATTCCCAGTGAATTTGCCCCATATGGTTTAGCTTCAGCTACGTTTGATGTCACTCGTCCTGAGTGAAGCGTGATGGAAGAACCAGTTTCTCGCTGGATCATTCTCTTAACATGGATATTTGATGGCTTTCTTTGTGCTTAAGAGCCACAGGGCATTTTACCCTTCCCACCCTTTGCGGCATTTTAGCTCAAGGGTTTTTAAAAAAGAAGCAATCGCCAACCTTCCATAAATGTCTGCAACGCAAAATGATGACGCTGTCCACTGCGTCAAACTGACCGTTTATCCCTGGTCCAAAAATATCTCTTCAAATCAAATTTTATGACAGCATCTAACTCTTGAAAGTAAAACAGACCACAAGAACACAAGAACAACAAGGATCTGTTTTATGTGTTCAGCCATTGACAAATTATTTCATTTCAATGATTGACACGTGCAGTATGTGACTGTATATCTTTACATATATATATATATACTGTATATCTTTAGAAGAAAGGTGAGTGCTAACAAGCCATGCATCCTTCACTTCACTTCCTTCAAAACTGAATTAAATTGACACAGTTTCAAAGTAAAGATGTACATTATAAGATATTGTAATATTGAAATGAAATGCTGAATGCTGTCCAAGCCTTTGGCTTACTTCAGTGTTATGTTATATTTTAAGCTGCAGGGGAATGAAAGAGAAAACAAAGGAGAAAGGAATAAAGAACGACTTATTATTTCTTCGTATTTATAAACTTAATCGGACCATTCTTCAATTTTCTGTTATCTAATATGGAAAGCATGCAGATCAACTTTCCACACAAGGGACACGTTGAAAATTATAACTGACACACACCTTAGGGCCAATTAATACTTTCCGCATCTGTGTGTCTGCTTTGTCTGCGTTGGTCCAAGTGAGTTAAATATTGTCATCCACCCCTCTGCGGTCGACCGCGTGAAGCCCAAAATTTGTAATCTTGTGCTGAACACCCATACTGAAGAACAATGTACAACAACAAAATAGACAGCTTCTTCAAGGAGCGGAGGAGATCAACTGTATGCCCCCTAATAATTCAAACTTAAAGGACTATGAAGTGAAAGTAAAACATGAACCCTGAAATGTAGCATGAACAGAAGTGCATGAGCATCTGCTGTGCATGTGCCAGCTTGCAGTTTGCCATTCAATGTTGGAAGTATGGAGGAGCCTTCACTGTTTGCTCATTGCTTCTTTAGAAGCGCTAAACACGCTTGGGTCGGCCCTTTGATCCCAGGGTTCACTGGACTGGCATGGTGGATGAACCTGAAGATGAGGAAGATGGACTTTGAGATAGGATCCAAAATTTCCAAGGCCTGAGTTCTCACATTAATCTAAACCCCAAGAACGTAGGTCAGCTAGCCTTTCATCTGCTCCCAAGCGTTGATGTCGCTGACGTAGCAGAATGAATTCTGCTCATTGAGCTACATCAATGTGGGAGAACCAAGAAAAAATAGTCAAATGAGTTGCTCAAAACAACTTCAAAGCAATATTTGATAACAGAAAGATGTAAAATGGCCACAACAGGAAATAAGACAGTAGAGAAAATATAACCACTTAAACTGTGGAAACTGACTTGTGAAGTAATGAACAGAAATCACTGGCTCTTAACACCAGCTGATAAACACATGGCACATGCGCCACCAAGTGACACTTTCTGAGGAAGGCGGAAGCTTTCGCCGAAACATGTCAAAGGTAGGAAAAACCTATGTCTGATTGAAAGAAAGATATAAATCCAGAAACCACAGGGGTTGGAGATGGAAGGCAGATAGGCAGAAGGAAAACACATGGGTTAAATACATGTGAGGGTAAAATACGACAAGTTTAACAACTGAAGGAAGGAAGGAGGGAAATCACAAAACCACTATGAAGAAACCTGACAGTAACCTGAGCAGCGTCACGGACGGTCCTTGCTGATGTTCCTTCAACACATGACGTCTGTGTACAGTTGGCTTGACCCTTTTGTCTACTGTATGATTGCTAATTGCTACCGCTGGCTGAGTTCAGTAGACACATGTAGATGCACAGTGAGGATAAAGTGTGTCTCATTGACCATGGAGTGTGAATGGAGTGTGTTGATGTACATGTAACATTAAGCTTTGAACTAACTTGGGAACAGTCACATGGTCAACAGCTGTATGTCAAATATCAACATAAAGCTAACATTGGCTCCTACATAAGTTACACAGAGAAGCTGGCTCTCTTTAGCTTGCAAGCTCTTTTTTTCCACGTCAGTGAACAAATGATTATAAAACTATTGCTACAAAAAATAACCCAAAACTTCTCACTTATTCAATTTAATTCAGTTACAGAGCAGATTCATTGACAAATATGACTCGTGACAAAGATGCAAAACGTTCTGAAGCTAGCCATTTAGGGGCTAGCTAGAGGGATTTTTTTTTTTTTACTAAAAGTGCCGCTTATATCACATTGAGACTCACAAGAGGAGTTCATAAATTCCTGTGCGTCGGTTGAGTTCTAAATCTTGATAAACCTACTTGAGTCACTCACTGGGGTTAAGGTGCTTTAATGGGGGGGTGAGAAGCGCAAGAAAAGGATGTTAACCTCCTCTTCAAGGGAGACAGATTAGAGACACAATGTTGAACACAGGTAGTACAGGATTACTAAAGTACAAACACGCTACAAAGCCACTGTAGGTCTTGTATGAGCAGCAGAAACCAAAAAATAAATATCCTGGGTAGATGTGATTCTCTTGATAATATCGCCTGAGAAAACTTGTAAAGATGTAAAGTATGTTTAGCATTTGTTTGGTTCATTGCTGAAGCTCACTGGTGTTTTGAATAAAAGTTGACTGAGGAAAAGCCAATGACATGACCAGATATTTCTCTTTGAAATCTGATAGACTGGCCTCAAGAAGAAGACAAGACAAGAGACATACCATGGATGAAGGACAAGTTGTGGACACATGTGGATCTTAATTTGAAAGACATGGTTGACAGGAGAAAAAAGCAACTTGCAAAACAGGATTCTTTTTTATATAAATATATTTATTAGCAATCAGCCTTCTCTGCTCTACTGCAATTAAAACCAATTAAGATATAAAGAAGGAGATCTGACTTTATACGTTGCAAATAATTGTTGTTTTCTTTCAAATTCTTTTTAATTTGTTCTGTGAAGAAAAATTAATACAGGCCAAAATGAAAATTTCCTGACTTTATAGAAAGTTTCTTACTCTGACGTGTTGTGGTCCTAACAATGCCTTAATTACAAGAAAACGCACGCACACACACACACACACACACACACACACACACACACACACACACTCACGCTTATAATTGTAGCAAGAAATATTCTGCTTTCATGGCTACATCTTAATTAAGCTTTGTTGGTTTTAATTAAACCAATTTTTGTTTGTTTGTGTTCATACCCTCCACAAACTCTGTACTTTGCAATTTCCCAGCATTTATAAAAACAATACTCAGTGTACTAATTCTTTTATTTTAATAAGAGACAGGTTCCACCATCCAACGCCCTCAGTAATTATGACTTTGCAACTTTTTCCTAATTACAACGTTTATGAAGCACCATTACAACTGTGGCCAACTGTGAACCTTCTATTGTTGCTTTTTGTTTTTGTTTTTGCAAATTTCCCTCTTCAACATCTTCTCTTCGTCTACCAAACATGAGCAAAACTGTATAACGAGGTTTACAGCATCTTGAAACAATCTCTTCTCAATAATTATTTGTGAAATGAATTTCATGTAGGGCGACACGGTGGCGCAGTGGTTAGCGCTGCCGCCTCACAGCAAGAAGGTCGTGGGTTCGATTCCGGGCCTGGGACCTTTCTGTGTGGAGTTTCCCATGGAGTTTGTCATGTTCTCCCTGTCATGTTCTCCCTGTGTCTGCGTGGGTTCTCTCCGGGTTCTCCGGCTTCCTCCCACACTCCAAAAACATGCATGTGAGGTCAATTGGAAACTCTAAATTGTCCGTAGGTGTGCATGTGAGTGTGAATGGTTGTTTGTCTCTATGTGGCCCTGCGATGAACTGGCGACCTTGTCTAGGTGTCACCCTGCCTTCGCCCTAAGACAGCTGGGATAGGCTCCAGCAGACCCTGAGCTCGGGACTAAGCGGGTATGGAAAATGAATGAATGAACTTCATGTACAAATGCAAATCTTGCCCTGTTGTAAAGCAGGACAGCTGATGGAGGTTTGCTGTGGCCTTAGACCTGTCCCCGTGCTTTGTTCATTTTCTTTTGGTTTTCTCCAGTCAAGTTTGAACTGTCTGCTGAGTGCTTAGTAGTTTAGATGTGTCATCAATACGTGTGTGGGAACACAGCTGGGCAACAACGTGAACGGTACAACAAGTCAATGAGGCGCTGAATTAAAGGCACATGGTGTTGTGCCTTTAATTGTGGGGGGTGTAAATGAACATAATCCTTTGCTGAAGGGCCCATTGTTTATTTGTGATTTGTGGATGCGCCTCGTAATTCTTACTGTCCTAAACTCATCCTTCCAGGCATCTATAAATTTGTCATCTGGATTTCAATCTGGATTTAGTTTGTGGCAGCTGTAAGATGTTCGGAGTGAACACTATTGGACTGGTGGTTAGAAATCGGTGATTCATGTTCACGGGGGGAAAATACATGTTGTCATGCGAGCACCAAAAAAATGTGGCCTTAGAATTTACAGTAGCTAGAAGATGGAATCCGATGGTGATTAGGGGCTTGAAGCTGATACAAGAGCTGCATCCGAAACAGCGACACTGAGGCTCGGAGGGAGCGATGAGGGCAAATCATCCAGGTGAGATTTTAAAAAATTCAGGTTGTCCTGTTCCTTTACGTGTGTTTTGCAGTTGTTTTGCTGAAGGGTCTCATGTGTTGCACATGCATGTGTGTGAGCACTGTGGGTTGTTCTTGTGTCTCACCTGTCACCATGTTTTTTCTGTGGACGCAGAGATTTGCTCCAGCACTGGGTCTTCCACACCATTTGCACCGCAGACATCCTCACTGATCTGCCGCATATTGTCTCAAATCACGGCTACGAGGACTGTTGGCCCAGTAACATAGCGGAGTGTTTTTTTGTTTTGTGTTGTGGTTTTTTTGTAAAACCAAAGTTGTTTGCATGCAATCAGTTTGTTCAGGAAGTGACATATGTTGATTATGAGGACACAGAGTCCAGCTCAATTGTCCCAGCAAAATCCCGCTTCTTCCGCCAGTTGGGCTGGAGGCAGTCTTTTGTTTTTCTGCTTTCGTGTCTAACACCTAATCCTAAAACATTTGCAGGTAAAAAAACAAATAAAGTACACATGTGAGAGTTGTGTGGCAGGAAATGAGCCAGGAGAAGCCCACAGACTTGGCTAACCTAAGCTAGCACACTTCCAATTTCAGATTTCCGGATAAATTGATTTCATCCATTCCTTCTGCACCCATTTCTGTTTGAGCATTTATTTGTTCATCTATTTATCTTATTGAGATGATCTCAAGGGAATCTGGATATTCAGGGGCTTCTTGAAAGTGCTCTGATTAGCATCAGTGCTTCATAGCTTTTGGTCAGGCGGCCTCTTTTTGTAATCAACTTTTTATTCTTTTCAAAACATTGATAACGCAGTACAGCAAACATACATATGTTAAGTACACATACACACACACAAAACAAAACAAAACAACACACAAAATACCCCTCCATCTGCAACCCCCCCTCCCCTCCACTGAAAAACAAAAAACGTTAGTTCATTCTTCCACCCCTCCTCTCCCTACTCATGGCATCAAAGCAATCACATGTAACATATAGGATTACACAACATACAGAGTAATGAATAAACTTCAAGTGTCATGCCTATAATGTTTTAACATCCTTTGCAGCTTTTTTCCATATCTCCAATGTTCGAGGATTAGAATTATTAGTGCGAGCTGATGACCACTCGAGGTAAATTACCTCAAGAAGAACCTGCAACCAGTGTTTAATTGAAAGCTGGTGTGGCAGAAGCCACCTTAAGACTATAATCTTTTTGACAGCTGTCATGCCAGCCAACCAGAGTTTGCGTTTTACCTCAGGTATTTTAAACCTTGAGTCATCATTTAAGAGAAGAAGTGCTGGATCCAGTGGGAGTTTCTTTCCTACCAGCTCAGACATCTCATCCGTAACTTTAATCCAGATTCTAAGTATGCCTGGGCATTCCCACCAAACATGCATCAATGTACCCACAATCCCCTAATTACAGAATGTACAGTTAGGATTGGGTGCCAAGCCCATCATGTGTCTTTTACGTGGTGTTAAGTAGGTCCTGTGACAAATTTTGTAATGAATTAATTGGTGATTTGGGTTTTTAGAAGATTGAAAAACATTTTCCCACACAGTATCCCAGTCAATAGTCGCTGTTCCTAGCTGTATATCTGCTTCCCAAGATCTGCATTCAGATGATTCTACTGAGATGTAAGAAAGAATATTATTATAAATGTAAGAGACTGATTTCTTTTGGGGAGCTCTCTCCATCAGTAATATTAAAGGATGAGTTCTTAATTCAGCCCCCCAAGGGACCTTGAGTGAATTAAGTGCTGATCTTACTCTAAAATAAAGGAACTGTGAGTTTATAGAGATACCGAAATTGGACATTCAGATCCGGAAAATCCAAAATTGCACTTTGGCCTGAGATATCCCCTAATGTCCAAACGCCACATTGAGCCCATAGCAGAATTAATAGTGTCTAACCAAAGTGGACCTATAATATTCCAAAGTTCTGAGTATAGTTCGGCAGGGATCCCGTCAACTCCTGGTGAGCGTCCCCTGTTGGTCAATTTAACTGCTGTGTGCAATTCATCTAAAGTTATCGGGGGCCTCCAATTCCTTAGATTCATTATCCGATAGCGTGGCTAAATTAAGATTAATTAAAAATGAGTCAAATAGTTTGGATGAAAATCTGTCCTCCGAGGAGTATATATGGTCAGGCGGCCTCTTGATGAGCAAAACCTATGGAAGACATGTTAGCTTACACGTCACTTCTCTTTCTGCTCCAAGTTTAAATTTTCACTTTTTCAGTTTGATGGATTGTTGTCTTTTTTTTCCTCAACCTCTCCATCATTCCTTACCCCCAGATTAAGACGTCTGCTCTGGGAATTTCACTAAACTGCTTCCATATGGCTCACCCTCCATGCTATTTCAGATATTTTCACCCTCCTTCTGTCTGTCTGACGACAAGACATAGTATCTGGGATATTAATTACCTGATTTTTTTCAAGTCCGATGTCTGACCCTTGTTGTCTCACTGTATTCAGAATCCTCAGGCTTGTGACTGTGTGCGACAGAGTACAGGGACGTTCTGGCTTCTTCACGGCCGCCATGATTAACCTGTTTTGCGGCAACTGGAGCCAAAAGCATGTGCATCAGTGGTGCAGATCTTTTTTCTTTTAATGTCAGAGTGTCTTTGTGTCCAGTTTGGGGTCCGTGGAGTGTGGAAGATGGATTAAGATGAAAACAGAAAGCCGTGTTTCACGAGAACGTGTCTCTAGTTGCAGGTGAATGATGGAGCCGTGCAGAGCCATTTGTAAGCAGCTGGTTTCGGATTTCACAGTCGACCGTATGGATGCAGTAAATTCAGGTGTGCAGTGAAACTCCAAAGGCTTCTAATGATGCTACATCGCTGTCATGTTGTTTCCGTGCAAGACAGTTTGTTTTTCCATCATTTTACTGCCTATAAGATTTACTTCAAATGAACCTGAGTGGGTCGTAATAGGCCCAGTATAAGGAACCATTTGTGGACCACATGCTCTGACAGAAGGTACACCAACACCAACAGAATCCAAAACAGCACAAAACCTCTGTTGCAGACCCCCGATGGTTGTAATAGATTGACGACGCGGCCACAACACAGAGTAAGAAAACCGTTTCATTTATTTTGATTGCGTTTTCTGGTGAAGACTGTTTCCAGGTCTAAAGAAAGCATTTGATAAATTATTGTTTTTGTCTTTTTTGGAAGTGGAAGGATCTTTGTCATTATTAGTTACAACAAGGACATGACATACATTCAGCATATTATTCTAATTATTATTATTTGTAAGTGGTAAATTTCCTAATTTATCTTGCTGTTATTTTTGGTGCCTCTTTATAACCGTTCATTAGGACGACGCGGCCAAGGAGATCAACGTTCAGTGCCTTGTTGTTTGTTTCCGATAAATACTGCCACCTCCTGGTCAAAATGAAAGTCCCAGTGATTGTCGCCAAATGTGTTCTCCGCATTTGGCCCATCCCATAAAAGGGATGTGGTGACGGGGTAAAAGGAATGTGGCTGTAAATCAATTCTGGTTTGTAAAAAAGAAAAGAAAGACAAAAAATTAAAAAAAAAGAAAAAGAAAAATGGTGAATATTGTCATTTGACAGCCAGTATCTTTTCCCAGTTCTTTATCTTCATCTCTGGTTGTTGAAGCGATGCATCATAGGTGTCTAAAGAAAAGGAGAAAAGCCTGTTTGTGCATAAACAGTTCAAATAAAGTGCACACTGAAAGGTTTCATTTTTTCCGTAAAAAAAAAATCATTATTTACTTTGCCTTCTTCATCAGCAGGTTGATGTAGTTTTCCTTCTCTTCCAGTGTCTTTCTCAAAATGTCCACCTGTCTCTGATTTTCAAAGAGTTCCCTCTGAAGATGATGGTTGCTCTCCTCCAAGGTCTCACAAATCGCCTGAACTCAGAGCAAATGTCAACACGTCGGCATATCAATATATCTCAGAATGACAGACACGGTTCAGTCATCAAAGTGATCATTAGCAGCTGAAGTGAACTTACCCTTGTTTCCTCCATGTCAAACAGGCTCTGCTGGTCACCCCAACACAAAAACTGCTTGACAGGATTACTGAGGATAAAAACAGTTCAATACTTCAAACCAAATCAAGGGTGGGATCTAGTTTTATTTATTTCTTTATCATGACACACCTGTTCATTATTTCTTTGTGTGACAATAATCTCTGCAGAAATGACTGCAGTCCGACTTGTCTCTCCTCCAGGAACGCGCTGTCGTCGCTGCCTTTGAACCAGCGCCTCGGAGGCAGGGCAAGATCAAAATTGGGAAACAGCAACTTTAACTACAGCAAAGGAAATGAAAGGTTGGATGACGGGTGGAGTTGCAGGAGCACTCATAGTAACACTTTTTCCCTCTCGAGCCAATGGTAGTTCATTTAGACTTCAACTGTTACACTTGGTCTGGGAAGCTCTCGTTGTTTATTAAGAAAACAAATAACTTTCATTACAAAACTATGCAGTGGACCACAAAAAAATTAAGGCACAGTTAGCATAGAGACAGGCACTTTTTCCTGATCCGTGCAACCATTCTTTGAATTTCACAGGGGAAACGAATTCCACCAAGATGCCAATACAGTGGAAGCCTGTGCCTGTTACCTATTATAATAATGAATACAAAAAAATAAAAACAACAGCATAATAAAACGACAAAAACAAACAAACACACAAAAAACTGAACATATCTCTGTGCTGCTCATGCAGTAGTGGTGAACCCTTGTCTATTCAAATGCTATTTCATTAAAGAAATTAATTATCTTTCTGTTTCATCACTAATTTCAGGACTTTGACTCACTTGGACCTCACCTCCTCTTTTAGGCTGCAGAAGTCATCATACCTTCTGAAGATCACCCGGCTGCCTCCCAGAGCTCCAGTCACCAGGATCTTATAAACCTGCAGCACAGACACCAGTGATGGAGTCAGAAATAAGCTGCTATAGAGGAAAGCATCTGTTTTGCTGACGACATGTTGCTTCAGTTTCCCAGCACACAGACACTTGTTGCGCAAGTTAGCACACACAATCTTTTACAAGAGTGGTCATATGATGCCAGTATGACCTCTGTGCTCAGTTCAAGTCAGTAAAAGTCCACATTGTTGAAAATTTCCACTCAGTAGTTTCCTGCTACAGTTGTCAAAATGAGTGAATGTGAGTATGAGTAAGAAGGTGAAGAAATTCACAGTGAGAAAACAACTCTAACTGGATAAAATGTAGTCAAGTATAAAATATCACAGAAGACTTGCTTTTATATATAGGGATGGGCTTCAGCAAACCCCCAGGACCACGAGGAAGCGGGTATAGAAGATTTATGAATAGATGGATGGATGGATGGATGGACAGATACAGTATACAAATCTAAATGTGGCTGTCTGCAAGAATTTCAGCAATTATTTTTTGATTTCTTTTATGCTGGTTAAATTGACTAACTTGGAATAAAAATTGTTGAATTAAACTTGAAAAAAATTGAGAAAGAGCTGAATTCTTTTCTTTAAATAAATATATGTATTGAAGGGAAAAAATATGATATCCCCCATCAAAGAAAGAACAAAAGTACACATCAAAGAGGACAAATCGAAAGATGCTCTACAGTAGATTATGTAAGAGTTTTGGTTTGGATGTGTATCTCTCTTATAGCTGGCATTCACCAAGTTTTTTCCTACAAAAATCAATGTCATACAGATCAGTTATTCACACCCACAGGTGTAAATTTCCTCTTTTTTGTGCATCTCTTATTAATTCAGATTTATTTCCGTAGGAATAAAAGCCAGATTTTAAATGTTTACCGTAGACTGTGCCCTCCTCTGCAGGACCTCATAGCCAAGTAGCGTCGGAGCGAGGCACGACGGCTCGTTACCCCCTTTAATCTCCAGCCGTGTTGACATCCCATCCCATACATCTCGTCCGGGGATCCACCTGGAAGCACCTGGGCTGGTGTCGCCCTGAGCCGTAGTTTGTCTCAGCCAGGCAGCGCTGCATGCTTCTGAGAGTTCACAGTTTACGGATAAAGCAGCCAGAGTGGGAGACCTCCTCCTGGTCCATGACCTGTGCACCGAGGGGACTGGGACTGGAACAAAGGTAGATGCCATCCTCTGGGGTCCTGTTGACCGACACGTTGGAGAAGCAAAGAAGCAAGGAAATTAATCCATGTAGAAAAGAAAAAAAAAAAACAAACAGGCATGCAGATGATGGCGTCTTACTTGCCAAGGAGAAAAGATACCAAATGGTCAAAAGTCTCCTCTTGCTTTGAGTTGAGCAGAGCCTACTTTGTGCCCTCATTAAAAAAAAACATGATGTGTAAGGACTTTTTTTTGCATTGCCCATAAAATAGTGACTGAGTGACATGCTGACTCACAGTGAGGGATTTCAGATTATAGGAGACGAGTGACCTCGTGCTTTGTTGAGTCATGGTCTCCAGAGCAAGGAGAGTTCTCCTTGTTTATAAGAGAAAAAAAACACATAATTCAGATTCATATTTAGAGAATATGTTGTGATTGTGCGGTGGGAAGCCGTCCAATAAAACAATTCTCTATGCTAATACTAATGGCCTGTTTGAACTGCATCTGCTTATGTAAGTCATTATTTACCACCTCTGCTCTGTGTGTCATTCCCCAAGCATGCAGCAAGAGTGTGACGTAGTAGCAAGGAAAAGAAAAGAGAAGTTCTCTGTTGTCTACGCTGGATGACCAGAAAATCTATGCTTGCAGATGTTTTTGTTGGACGGCCACTATCTATCACTACATCTTCCTCTCAAACTGCATGGCAAACAGACCGCAAAACCCACACAATCTGTCAGTGAGTCAGGCACTGAGCATTTTATTGAACTCTTACATTTTGGCAAGCAGCCCATCTGTATATACACCAGTGTACAAAGGTCAGGGTTACTTGCTGTAATAGCAGTAAATTAAATGAGAGATTATAACTTACAAACAGTTACTCTTAAATGTTAAATATTGCATTGGGTGGTTCCTTCATGTTTTCTCGTCTACTGCAGGATGTATCGATGCTCCATATGTTTTGCTTTTGACATTTAAAAATTGTTTCTCAAACATGATGTAAGCAGCCTCTCTCTCTCTCTCTCTCTCTCTCTCTCTCTCTCTCTCTCTCTCTCTCTCTCGCTCTCTCTCTCTCACTTTCCCTCTCTCTCTCACTCACTCACTCACTCACTCTCTCTCTCTCTCTCTCATAGGGAATAACCCACTTTTGGGAATTTCCAACAAGTTTAAAACCCCCGTTTTTCAACGGCTGAGTTCAGGGCCAACCGCAGTGTTCGGTAGAAGGAAACTGAAAAAAAAAAACATGAGGCCATCGTTCGAGCAATGTGGCAAAAGAAAAAAAGCCCCAGTAAATAACTCACTTTTATACGCTCAGCTTCTCTAAACTATTTTTATCCATGAAAGAGCAACAATAAATGTTTGCATGCATAAACATCACTATGTTTAAAAACGAGAACAGAGCATTTAAAAAAAAGAGAGAGAGAGAAAAGAGAGAAAGTAAAACCCTACGACTTCAAACGCACCACTAGAAAAAACCCGGAAACGCGTCGTCTTAGCAACAACAAGCCTACCTGCCATAAGTGACAGCTCAGCTCGGCGTATTTATTTTAGCGCAGCACGTGACGACAAACACAGGGGAAGTCTGGCTGCTGTTCTTGGAATTAAATTCAATATTCACACAGTATTATCCATTGCCAGAGGCGGTGCGCACTGTGTGTGTGTGTGTTTTGTTTTGTTTTTTTGTTTTTTTATATTTTTATAGATTTCTATATATCGGCTAACGTGCGGAGCGCTTCACTTGAAGTGACTCACTGCCGCTAGCCTAGCACGCTAGCAGGCTCGGCGACATCCCAAATGGCATGTGTCTGACTCGTCGCCTTCTCAGTAACAAGAGGCAGTTCCGCTTTCTGTTGCTGCTGTTGGTCCAAGCGGGAGGATATATTCTCAAACGTTTCTCGCTCGAGGCTCACTGTGTGCTATGGAGCCGTCCGCGGCCATGGGTTGTTTGAACATCGTCAGTCTGACCAGCACCTTGCCGGTGATCCCCTACCAGAAGCTGACGGACCTGTACTACTTGAGCCGCGGGGGCTTCGGCACCGTGTTCAAGGCGCAGCACTCCGACTGGAGGACCACCGTGGCCATCAAGTGTCTGAAACTCGACAGTCCTGTCGGGGAAAGGTACATTAAGTCCTCGTATTGGGTCGCCTTATGAATCAAATTAGGCCACGCACGGTGACTAGGAAATGATCCGTCGACGGTTAAACATTAAGCTGTCTTGGTGTTATTCTGCTGTGCGGTTGAAGAGATACGAGCAGCATCATCTGCACGGCTGTAAATAACATTCCTGGGTCGATAACCAGTGAACCGCGATTTATTACTATTTATTATTATTAGTAGTAGTAGTAGTAGTAGTAGTAGTAGTATTAGTATTATCATTTTTATTTTTACATCATGAAAATATGTCTACTGGTCGTTCAGAGATGACAAGAGATCCAAGATCTGAATCAAGTTGAAGTGGTGTAATTCTGAACCATCGCATTATTTGTTATTGACATCCACACACCAGCTCTTTATAGATTACCAATTTAGTTTACTGTATGGAAGGGGGCTTCCGTGTTGTGCCTTTTGTCACAAGACTGAAAACATAACTTTTTTCTCATGACGACATCACCTAGCCACGAAGGTTGAGTTGAGTGTTTGCCAGTAGCTCTTACTGTATGTGTGTGCATACGATTGGCTGTGTTGCAGGGAGAGAAACTGTCTGCTGAAGGAGGCCGAGGTGCTCCACAAGGCCAGATTCAACTACATAATCCAGATCTTTGGCGTCTGCAACGAACCCGAGTTCTTCTGCATTGTGACAGAGTTTATGAGCAATGGCTCCCTGGACCTGCTGCTGCACGAGGTATTCAGGAGTGAAACACTAAATTAATCCCACGGTTAAATTCTGTTCGTTCAGAAGAAACACGAACGCCCGCTGATGGACCGTCTGAAACATTCTGCAGCTCTTGTTCAACTGGCCTGTTTTTGCATTGACGTTCAAGCCTTCAGCCAAGCAAAAGTGAAACTTGGTTTTCCTGTGTCTTTCAAAACTTTGACGTGACCGCGTAAAGACAAGTAATGCTAAGAAGAAAGGCAGTGTAATATAATTAGTGGAAATTACCTCTTCTAAAGTTAGGTAATGCCTTAATTCATGCTGGTCTGTTCTCCTGTGTCCTGACACATGTTGTTACATTCCTCCTAGTCTGCTTGCTTGACTTATTCAAACTGGATGGTTTTGTGTGTGTGTCTTTCTGCGTTGTCCACAGAAAGATTTGTACCCCGAGCTCGCCTGGCCTCTGAGGCTGAGGACCCTGTACGAGATCGCCCTGGGAGTCAATTTCCTTCACAATATGAACCCGCCCCTCCTCCATCAGGACCTGAAGACGCAAAACATTCTGCTGGACGGTGAATTTCACGTCAAAGTACGTGAAAGAGGGGGAGAATTCGCTTCTGGATGTTTTCAGAACAAACGTAGACAAATACTGGAGAGTTTAAGATAGACAACCCTCCCATAGCTTCAGTGTGACTCTTATCAAAATAATGTAATTGTTCTGCTTTTGTTGAGTTCAGATTGCAGATTTTGGCCTCTCAAAGTGGCGCCAGCTGTCCGTCAGTAAAGGCTCTGGGTCCAAGTCCACAGAGATGGGCGGAACAGTCATCTACATGCCTCCTGAGACGTACGAAGCTTCCAAGAATCGTCGTGCTGATGTGAAACACGACATGTACAGGTAAGACGGCGCATCCCAGAGACTCTGAGAAAAATCTGTCAAACTCTCCAGACAACAGTTCCTCAGTGAAAGGCATGAAGAGAGAGTGGTGGTAGTGGAGATGGAAGTCGCTGTCCTCCTGTGCCTGAATAGTCTTGTCTTGCTGTTGACAAACATCAAACCAACAAATATTTATTTTATGTAAAAGAAAACTACAAGTGCTACAAAATTGATATGTAGATGTGGACTTCCTGTTTGTGACAAGTAAAGAAGGAAGCTGACATCAATTCAATCCTTTGACATTGCCTCATCTCTGCGCATTTCCCTTTTTTTTAATGGGAGAAATGTCCTTACATTCATTCACAATGCCTGTTTATTAAATAGAGATGCTCACTTATGTCAGCGGCAACTGAAAGGAAGTTTCACGCATATTGACTCCAAATAGAAAATCTCCTGTGACGTCACGCATCCTAAAAAAACACCTTCTTACAACATAGTCTGTTTTGACGTTTTAATTTAAAAGACAGAGTTTAAGCAGTTGAGAAATAAGTTTGAATTTCTTCAACAGGTTCCTCTTCCTTCCTCAAACAGCTTCTCTGCCTAGCTTGCTGTAAAGTCCCCCTGGCTCTGAGGGGGATTACCAGTGCAAAACTAACGTTGCTCTCAAATCCCCCAACCTCCTTTTCCTATTTACAGCTATGCAATCATCATGTGGGAAGTATTGGCCAGGCAGATTCCATTTGAAGGTAAACTTTCTTTTATGTCTCAATGTGGGTTTGGGTTTGATTGATTGGGGCGCAAACCGGACTCACGATGCGCTTGTGTTGTGGTGCTCAGAGGTGACCAACCCCATGCAGATCATGTTCAGTGTGCTGCGCGGCATACGCCCAGACACCAGCCTGGAGAGCCTGCCCGCCGAGATCCCCAGCAGAGACACTCTGGTGGGCCTGATGACCAGCGGATGGACCTCAAACCCAGACGACAGGCCGTCATTTCTCAGTGAGTCCGAGCTCGGAATACGTCTTCAGCACTCTGACAGACGACAGGCTGCTTCTCCCTCTGTTGAGTAATAAGAAACAGTAGTACTTCCCAGTGACCCGGAAGCTCTTCTCTGTTAAGTTGTCAACATTTTATTCAAGCATTTAAAGGTTCAGTGTGTAAAATTTTAAAGGAAGCCCAGTATTTAAAGCAGCCTGCCTGACAGTGCGTTTCCTATTTAGGACACTGTCAGACGGGCTTCCTTAAAAAATGGCTGCACAAGGTGGCAGCTAACTAGGAGCAAGACCATTGCTCAATGTATATTCTTATGTATTTGAGAACCTTTTTAAGGGGAGGAAAACCAAACTGCGAGTATACACATTTATTACTATATTTACGGGCAGTGTGTTCAGCTTTTATCAATATAAAAATCATAATCAAGACAAATTTGACACACTGGACCTTTAACATAGCAAATAAAGTCAATTTGTCACTGAAGGATGCTTTTTTTTTTTTAAATTGCAATGAAGTTCGAGGGTCCTTTGTCTTTAAGTCATGTGTAATCAGGATATTTGTCAGAACACAGACAGGGATGCGGAGCAGAAACTGACTCACATTGTGCAATACTCACTTCACCAAGGTCTTCTTACAATGATATGTTTAGAACCTAGTGGTGAATGCTCAGACATGTAGAAAATAATCCATCCGTTCTTCTTTTTTTTTTTGCATGCTCTACTTCCCAGAAAACACACAGTTCTAAAAATCAGCCCATTGTGACATCACAAAGAGAGCTGATGTATCCCAGATTAGTGACAACTCACAGCATGACATGCAGTTAAGTTGTGTTGTTTTCCAGAGTGTCTCATCGAGCTGGAGCCAATGGTGAGGAAGTATGACGAGATTGACTTCCTGGAGGCCGTGCTGGAGATCAAAAGGTCGAAGGTCAGTCGCAAGTGTCGCAGATCCCCCTGCACTCAAGCAGAAAGGCCTCCACACATGCGCTTAGACAGTTACCTCACTGAGTCAGTCTTACAGGAAGTTGGTTCAGACCCTGGAGCAGTTCCTCTTGCTGCCCTTGGTGTGCAGAAATGCACCATGAGTGTAAGCATGTTCCCTGCTGCCCGAAAACCGCATGACCCAAAAGAAACGTGCATAATCCCGAGCTACTCGCCACTTTACTGTCGCCACACATGTCACGTATGCACTGTAGCTGCGGTCACGCTCTGACCAGACAGACAGTGCCCGCTCACAGAGCTTTCTGTTATAGGTTCCCCCTTTGTGTATCCTTTCCTCTTTTTCTGTGTGCCCATGCAGGTGAGTGTGATCGGCAGAGGGTGTTTCTGTAGAAGCTTAGTCTATATGTCCTTGGTAAACTCCATTCTGCTGGGCGGCTAAAAATAAGTATGAACCTAAAAAAAGAGGATGTGGGTTCAGGTGACTTCAAATGAAAAAAGCTACTTTTCTGTCCTGAACATCCATTATTGACTCACAAATGCAACATTTGGACATGAGCAGGCAACAGAATACGGTGCACACATGGCAATGAACTGTATTGTACTGTTTGTTGATTTAGTGCGATATTGATATGAAGGACAGGATATCAGCCGGAACTCAACACTTGTTTATTTTACTTGAGAGAATTTTATCTCAGGCCTGTCAATCATTTTTGGGACAGACCATTTATGTGTCTCCAATGATGTAAACAGGATATCAGATTCAAAACAAAATCTGACATTTCCGTGGATCCTTTGGTATGAAACATTTCGGAAGTGCCGTTCTGCCACGTGACACAGTTCTGACCCCTCAGCCGTTCTGCTTTCTTCTCTACGTCTCCCGTCGGTGACTCAGACCAGCAGCTTTATGGCTCTCGCCACCCTGATGGCAAACATTGATCTCACTCCACCTCCCAGCCGCTTGTCTGCACCGTCAGTTTGACTCACTCCTGTTTTCCTCCTTGTTGACCCGCAGTTGAGGGAGAGGTCTGAGTGCTGCGCAGCCGCGGCAGTGTGTGAGAAGAGGAGCGAGGAGGAGTCCAGCGCACCCCAGGACAGGTCCAGCACCTGGCCGGTCAGTGGCCTTTCTGTCCGTCTGTCTGGAATTCTTTGTGCCTCTGAAACCAAAGAAGCTGAGACAAAGCTTTGAATGGGACTCTTAATCACTTCCGTGTTGCCTTCTGCAGGAGAGCTCCAACTCGGGCTCAGGTTCCTCGCAGGAGACTGTCATGTCTCTGCCTTGTGACCTCATCAGCATGGGCGGCGCTCCTTCCAAACGTCAGTGCACAGCAGCCGTCAGTCCTCTGTCAGTCGTGCTCTGTTTGGTCTCACGCCGCCCCTTACACTCTCTCTCTCACTCTCTCTCTCTCTCTCTCTCTCCCTCTCCCTCCCTCCCTCTCTCTCTCCGTCCCTTGTCTGACACAGAGGCTCTCCCATCGTCCTTCCTGGAGCCAGCCGCCTCCTTGCGCGACTCGTTTACCGCAAACAACCTCAACAGCTACCAGGGCGTGCGGCCCATTAACGAGCTCAACATACCTGTCAAACCTGGCCTCACTGCCACCGAGTACGAGACAATGCCAGATATTCTTCCCCTCAAGCCACTTTCTAAGCACAAAGGTATGAGATTCAAAGCCTAGTGGAAAACTACCCAGCCAATCAGGGCAGCAGGCACAGGCTGATGATCATTGAGAGTTTCAAGCAGGAGAAGAATTGAGGAAGAAGTTGGTTTGTCTGTGAGTGTTTGAGTCTGGCTCTGTGTGCATGTTGTTGTTTTTGCCTTTTGTCTGGTAGCCTCTCACCTTTTTTTTAATTTCATGACATGGAGAAATGAACAATAATGTTTCCACACAACTGATGACTGACACAACTGGCCAGCGTGACCTAGACCAGTGTAAAGAAGCCAGTGTGTCAAAAACTTTCTGTTAGGATTGTCAAGACATGCTAGCGGTACAAGGTTTGAGGCAGACCCCCTCACATGCAAATTCAGGTACGCTTTATTGAGCAATGTACGGCAACAAACCAAAATCAAACCACACATTAGACATGATCATTACACTCTAATGAAAATGTACAAAAAAAGGTGTGTTGAATGTTTTACATTTGGTTTAAAGATTAACCTGAAAAGAGGAATAATACAGGAAGAGTAATGGACATGGTTCAGTGTTTAAGACCACTCCCGCCCAAAAAGAGATTAAAAAAAAAAGTTTGATTCTGTGTTCTCTCAAGATGATGAACTTTAAATAACAGAAGAGTGTTTTCAAACGCTGATAATTAATCAATTTCAAGTCCAAAAGCCTAACAGCAGCACTTTGATTTTCACAGTAAGGCTTGTGTGTAGTTTGAATTGGTTTCATTTCCAAAATGCGCACTTATGACTCACGTCAACGTGGTGTCGATGGTAGTTGACATTCACACTTCAAACCCGTTTTGCGCAAAAACCATCACATGTCCTCAGGTGTTGCGCAAGATATTTGGCCCTGCGGCACCAAAGAGTTGACGACAGAGTTGTCCTTGGAGGGTGACAATAGTCTGATGAATGAAAACCAGGACACTCAGCCTGACAATGAGACGCTCAACTGATACTCAAAAAAAAGTTTGCTCAAAGATGCAGCAGTGCAAGTGCAGAGAGTCAATTTCATGGCCGCACGAAAAAAACAATAGATGGAAGAGATGTAGTTTATTGGAACATTGAAGTGAATCTATAAATCTTCCTGGTAATTACTGTATAGATTATTTTCTTTGCACACCAGGACGTTTTCATCACTTTCTTTAAAAAAAGAAAAATCCCAGGACAGGACATGAAAGCAGAATGTTTGCTCACTCATTACCAGTGTGAATGTGTTCCGTCCTTGAGGCGCTCACTGCTCACTGCTCACTGCTCACTGCTCACTGCTCACTGCTCACTGCTCTCCCCTCCGTCAGGCGACGAGTCCCCGCCCGCCCGGCACTGCCCCCCCTCGGACAGCCCCGTGGCCGCCTGGATCGCCACGCGGCGGGAGGAGATCGTGGACCAGATGACGGAGGCCTGCCTCAACCAGAGCCTGGACGCCCTGCTGGCCCGCTCCATGCTGATGCGGGAGGATTACGAGCTGGTGCGCAACCAGCCCACCCGCACCGCCCAGGTGCGCCACCTGCTGGACAACTGCCACCGGCAGAACGAGGACTTCTGCCGCATCGTTGTCCGCAAGCTCCACGACAACAAGCAGACGGGCCTGAAGCCGTACCCGGCCGAGATCGGCGCCTCGCTGCCCAGCCCCCCGCTGCCGCCGCTCTCCATGTCCTTCAACATCAGGAACTTGTAGCGGGGCTGCTCGCGGCGGCCCAGCTCCTTCTCCAGTTCAACACTACGCTGTCACCAGGGTCCATGATGTCTCTCTCTTTCCTTTTGTTTTTTTCCTTATCAGCTGGTTGAACAAAGAGCAGCAGCCACAAGAGCTTTGAGCTTCGAGCGTCCTCTCGTCGACTGGAGATGAGGCGGTTTTATTCCGTATCATCAGAACCCATACCGGGTTTTTTTGTTGATTGAATCAGTGATTTATTTTATTCATTTTAATTTAACTATATAAAGATTTATTTATAGTCACTTTACTTTGAGTGGATTTATTGTTGGGGTCCTGTTCCTTTTTATTATTAGGTTATGCTTTTGTCTTGAAAGCTTATTTTACTATCATTTAAATGTAAGTTTTTATAGCTCTGCATTTTAAGTGTGTGCATTTTTTAATTTTTTTTTTTAGACTGAACTTCCACTGTTAGCTGGAGCGTTATAAGGGCCGTGCACATTAGCCTGCATTAAAAATAAGACAGTTTTCAGAGGCCAAAGGCCTGCACTCACCAAAATGATCCATATGTTCTAAAATGGTCAAAGCATTAGTGTGGGCAGCGTCCATGGTCTTTGGCTCCTTTTTGTCTGCGGCAGTTGGCAAGTTGAAAGTGTGTCGGCCAGAATATTTGACTTCACCACCTCCTTGTGATTCATTGCTATCTGCAGTTCTACTCAACTCCTGTCACAGTTGATTTGTTTTTCTATTGTAATGTCAAAGAAAATGTTTCCACAACAACTAAGGTGACGATAAAACCTGCTTTACCTGTAGCAAACCGTAAATTTACCTCAAACAAACAACCGCTTGTGATTCAGTTTGATCTAACATTTACCTCCCTTCCCCATCAACCAGACTGATGGGACTTTTTTTCTACTGTCTCTGTGCTTCCTGATCTTCTTGTTATGAGAGTGAAAACCTTTATTACCTGAAATGTTTTGTTTTGTGGAGAAAATCCACATTTCAACTTGGGTCGACCAGTTAATCTGTATATAGGAGGGGAGTTGTGTTGGCCAGCTGTGTTAGTTTCGCTTCTCCTTCTCCTTTTTGTGTGTGTGAAAGAACGATAGAGAGACAGCAAGAGAGAGTGTGTGATAGAGAGACAGCAAGAGAGAGTGTGTGATAGAGAGACAGCAAGAGAGAGTGTGTGAGAGAGAGACAGCAAGAGAGAGTGTGTGATAGAGAGACAGCAAGAGAGAGTGTGTGAGAGAGAGAACGATAGAGAGACAGCAAGAGAGAGTGTGAGTGAGAGAGAGAACGATAGAGAGACAGCAAGAGAGAGTGTGAGTGAGAGAGAGAACGATAGAGAGACAGCAAGAGAGTGTGTGAGAGAGATTTTTAAATTTTAACTTTTTGCTCCAAATGAATGAAATCAGTCTCATGTTCAGTTTTTCTCAAGCATAAGTGGTGCATTTACTGACAGTGTTTTTCTATGGCTTCAAGCACTTTTGTTTGTAATTGTTTGCAGCCTGTCAGTCATTACAGACAGACCAAGCAGAGTCTTTATTCTTCCATAGTTGTTTAACTTTAAACTGGCCTCATTACTTGCTTTTGGTGTCAACTAAAGTAAAAGTGCAAAAACCTTTGACACACATATCAGGCAGAGTCTGACGGCCGAGGATAAGTTGTAAGATATTTTGTACTTTGGATAAAAAGTCTTGTCCTTTCATACAAATTTGTTTTGTATGTGTGATCTGAAAGCGTCATGTGTTATATTTGTTACGTGATGATTTGTTATATCTTAAACTGCCTTACCGGGAATAAAATTTGAAAAAAAATCCAGATTGAGTTCAGCCTTGGGCACAATACTGCTGTACGTGTTAATCACATGTTAACATCGGGTTTCTGCAGAAACCGCAGTTTTTTTCCATATGTTGTTTTAAACGTCATTAAAGTGGGCCTGGTTTTTAACTCCTCAGTTGCTCGATTTTTGTGTTTGTATTTTAAGGGCCTAAGTTGTCGGGTTCTTTTCCTGCTTTTGCTAGCACACAATAACTGAGGGACGATGAAGAAGAACTCTGGCTAAAAGTGAAGCCACAGGTTGATGTTTTGATCACAGTGCAGATTGATCAGGTGACCGCACCCCCAGCCAGGTGCTGGCTCCGCCCTCTGAGACCACCCGGGGTTTTGTCTCCTTCCAAACATGTGAAGCATCAGTGTTGGCAGCAAGTTGTAAACAGTGGGCTAAATGCGCCGCCTCCTGCAGGTCCATGGTGTTCTTTTAGATAACGAATCACGTGACGCCGCCCGAGGAACGCGGAGGCCCCTCGGAATGACGGTTAAGGTCTCGTGCCCCCCAGGCGCAGCCACGTTCCCCCACAACTGTAGACAGACGTGTTTTGCTGTAAATATTTCTGAAGTAGGGCGGATGGCCTGCAAGCAATTCTTGGCCTCTCATGTGAAAAAACGATAACTACCCAACACCAAAACAACAACTGACACCGAGATGGTGCCCAGCGAATATCGCTGCTGTTTTGCCAGCAGGGCGACGGGCAGCGTGACGGTTATTTGGCCCTACCGCCTCCCTGAAGTTTCAGCGGCCCTCTGAAAATGTCTTTGTCATGCAGTGCAGTTGAGCACGCCGTCGCTGCATGTTGGACTGCTTGTTGATGGCTGGCTGGGGCCAGGACTCTGAAAATAGCACGGGGGGAACACGAGAGTGCTGGAAAAACACTGATTGTAGCCGTGCCGGGCAGCAGGGGTTTCAACACAGCCTGCACAGCTCACCAATGTACTGGCCGAGTTCAGGGGAGAAACACTGACCTGAGAGGGTCTCCGCATGCAGGACGACACCTGATCTTCTCCTCTTTGGACAATAAAGTAAGTCTGAACTTTATTTTTATGGATGATGATATTTGGAGTGTAGAAGCATTTCGATAAAACCACAGCGTGAATCGACTCAAGGAGACTTTGCCTGTGTAATTGAAGACCACGTTCTGGTCCTTTAGTCAATTTGGACCACCTTAGGGCAACATGGCATGATTAGTTACTGAAGAGATAAAACAGCCTGATAGATACCAGGAAAGCAGCATATTTAGCACTCTGTCGACAGCCGCCTTCAAAAATACTTTGTTTCGGCTTCCTGTTAGAAGTGATTCTTTGCTGGAGCTTCCACGTGTTTGGAAAAACCCACAGTGGTCACTGAGGGAGGACCAGGCCAGAAGCTTGAGGCATCTGTGCCCTTTGTGACCTCGCAGAGACCTGATTTCCAGATACTGTGTGATTTTAATTAGCAAATCAAGCAAAATAAGTAAAGCTTACTGACACAGATTACTGCCTGCTTCGGTAAGATGAATTGTGCTGATTACAGCATGTTTGAAATTTTGCAAAAAATGTCTAAAAATAATGTTCACGTTCAATTCCAACCTCACCTTATTTCCAGCAGCGGCGGCGGCAGCAGCAGCGGTGGTCTAATGGGGGAACTGAGGCAGACGGTGGCCATCATGTCCCACACCATGTGCCCGAGTTCTCGGGTGTCGTCTGATGAGGACCTGAAGGCCCCCAAGCAGGAGGAGAAAATGCAGATGAAGAGAGAAATCACCCTGGTCAACGGGGTCTGCCTCATTGTGGGCAACATGATCGGTTCGGGGATCTTTGTCTCGCCCAAGGGCGTGCTCCTCTACAGCGGCTCCTACGGACTGTCCCTGCTCATCTGGGCCGCGGCGGGCATCTTCTCCGTGTTCGGCGCCCTGTGCTACGCCGAGCTGGGCACCACCATCACTAAGTCCGGCGCCAGCTACGCCTACATCCTGGAGGCTTTCGGCAGTTTCCTGGCTTTCATCCGCCTGTGGACGTCCATCCTGCTGATCGAGCCGGCCAGTCAGGCTGTGATCTCGCTGACTTTCGCAAACTACCTGGTGGAGGCGCTCTACCCCACCTGCCAGGCGCCGTACGACGCGGTGCGGCTGATCGCCGCCGCCTGCCTCTGTAAGAAGCGTGGCGCTTGCTGGGGCTTTGCCTCATCAAACTGTTGATGAGGCAAAGTTTGATGTAGAAAAACCCAGAAGGGCCCCGTGTCCAGTTTTGTTGCTGTTGTTGTTGTTGTTGTAGCTTCTCCCACTTGGGTATTGGTCTGTTTCTAGCATTTTTCAGACAGCATCAACCTTTTTTTTGGTTTGTTACTTGGACATGCAATTACAATAATTGATTATGTAATAATGAGAAACGTCAAGGCAAGGCCCAGATATTTATTGACCGTCTCTGGGCACCCAGTTCATCGATTTGCAATAAAAATAATTATTAAAAAAATAGCCTGGATAAGATAGCTGGTCAACTTCAACGTAGATGCCTTTTCCTTTAAATGCTGGAAATACTGAGGAATTGACAATATCGCACAGTAAATATTGCCTGATTACCTCACCAGGTTTTTTGGTCGGTTAGGAGTTAGTAGTTCTAAAAATAGAAAACTGGTTAAAACATCACATGCTTTAAAGTGACTCATAAATTCAGTACCTTCACAGTTTTTACTCAGACTTTTAAAAATCAGTTGGGTCACTTTTAATGCTGAGCAATGTGCTAACAGATTCCTCATTTAGACTTCATATAATTTTATCCCCACCGCTGACATGTCATGTCTATGGTGTTAAACACGGGTGGCAGCCAAGCTATATTCCACACGCAACAAATAAGGAGCAAAAACAGGCACTGAAGCGTTTGATCTGCCAAGCTCAGGGGGAAATGAGCTCTCTGTCCCTCTGTGTGCGTGAAACTGCCATCAGCTATAGTTAGATCGGCCTCCAGTCCAGACCTGCAAAAATACCACCCCTGGTTAACTGCCAGGCTTTGTACTGGGAATTCTGGTATTTAGGTTAGAGAGCAGTGGGGACACCAGTCTTGAAGGGCAGCCCTGGCCAGTGATTATTTCAACACTATCTTGACTCATGGAATCATAAAGTCAGAAAAAGGGGGGTTTAATCATTCTCACTGTCTCTTTTCCACCTCTGGTGTCTCCAGCCATGCTCATCTTCATCAACTGTGCCTATGTGAAGTGGGGGACTCTGGTCCAGGACGTTTTCACCTACACCAAACTCTTGGCGCTCTTCCTCATCATTGTCGTGGGAATCCTGAAGATGTCTACTGGTGGGGCTGAGGCAGGAGACTGAAGGCCACTAAATTCTCTGATGAGTCAGCAGGTGTGTGTGTGGTGACACAAGCTTTACTCTCACTCGCAGGAGAAACAAAGAGCTTCGACAACCCGTTCCAAGGCTCCTCAACCGACTCCGGGGCCATCGCCTTGGCCCTCTATTCGGCTCTGTTCTCCTACTCCGGCTGGGACACGTTGAACTTTGTCACAGAGGAGATTCAGAACCCAGAGAGGTAACAACGCAAACGCTGTCCGAGTCTCTCAGACTGCTAAAAGTGTGGTTGTTCGGCTCCAAGATAAACAGATTAACCTGAAGAAAGGCCCATAGAAAACAAATGTTAAGGGGAGGACTGTTAAAAAAAATATATAATTGTAATTGGGTGAACTTCCTGTCAGGTTCATTCATTCATTCATTCATCTTCTATAGCCGATTATTCCTGAGCTCAGGGTCACGGGGGTCTGCTGGAGTCTATCCCAGCTGTCTTAGGGCGAAGGCAGGGTGACACCCTGGACAAGTGGCCAGTTCATCGCAGGGCCACATAGAAACAAACAACCATTCACACTCACATGCACACCTACGGACAATTTAGAATGTTCAATTGACCTCACGTGCATGTTTTTGGAGTGTGGGAGGAAGCCGGAGAACCCGGAGAGAACCCACGCAGACACAGGGAGAACATGCAAACTCCACACAGAAAGGTCCCAGGCCCGGGCCCCGGAATTGAACCCACAACCTTCTTGCTGTGTGTGAGGCGGCAGCGCTAACCACTGCGCCACCGTGTCGCCCTGTCAGGTTCAAAGCTGGTTTATTCAGTTTTTACCACTGCTCAGGCCAGTCGGAAACAATACAAGGTGGACAACATCGCAACAGAAGCGTTGAGACTTTGCCAAATGCCAGTTTGAGTAATCAAAAATTTTGGAGAAAAAAAAAAATATTAAAAATGTATTCCCCAACTCGTTGGTCCCCTGTGGTTTTTGAGGGTAGCTTGCTGATTGGTTGGGCACACTACCGATCTGAGCTCACCAACATGGATGTGAGAGATTTCAGACTTGAAATCTGAGCAATCCAGCCGCACTCTGAAGTGAACCGACAGCGTGTTGCAACACACCGAAGACAAAAATGAATGCACCGTGTTTACGCTCAGTCCTTGGCTCCTCTTTCAGAAACCTGCCACTGGCCATCGCCATCTCCATGCCAGTGGTGACCATCATCTACCTGCTGACCAACGTGGCCTACTACGTGGTTCTGGACATGCCGTCCCTTCTGTCCAGTGACGCTGTAGCTGTGGTAACAGTGACACACACACACACACACACACACACACACACACATACTCAGACTCCGGAGCTAAATCCAGCCGTGCTCTGGCTGTGGTATAACTGATACGTGGACTATGTGATTGGCTGCAAATACACAACCGTTTAAAAGTTTGAGGTCACTGACTCACTTCTGCACTCCTGCACTTCTGCATTGAACTCCATTATAACCAGTAACATCTTAAACACGATCATTATGACTGCACGAAAATCAGTCAAGATGTGCTTGACAAGGATGGGAACATTGTAGTGTTTAATGAAAACCATTTCCAATGTCTAACTAAAAGTGATTGAGAGAATTCTGTGTGAGCACACTAGAAGTCGGCTGTTTTAAAGAGCCTAATGTAAACCACGATGCTTCGTTTACTCTATTATGGTTTAGCACTCACAACTCAGTGTCATTACGACACAAAGCTTTGTTTTAGAAATGTTTACATTTTTTATTTAGCAATTTCAAAACATTCAACTTCTGTAATTATAGCCATATGTTTCACACTTGAAATTTGTTTTTTGTAATCACATTCAATTAAACCTTCAAGGTAACAACTGTCAAAGCCATCCCATAACTTATTCAGCACATCCATGCTGATGCGTAAGGATGTGCATGAGTAACGTTCTTAGAGCTTTCCAGTAGATTATTTCATGAATCTGCTTATAATTGAGTTCAATGCAGAAATTACTCAGTGACCCCAAACTTTTGAGCGGTGGTGTAAATTCAGCAGTGCTCAGGCTGTGATATTACTGATGTACGGACGATGTGACTGGCTTGGTCCCTTACAAACCATGTTTCTGTGACCCCTGCAGACTTTCGGGAACGCCGTCCTGGGACCGTTCAGCTGGATCATCCCTGTGTCTGTGGCCATGTCCTGCTACGGTGGACTCAACGCTTCCATCATCGCAGCCTCACGGTATTTGGAAAAAGCAGCACACAGGCTTTAAGGAAACGCACCATGTGCTGACTTTTCTGTCCTGGTTGTCGTGCAACTTGTCGGTTGTGCCGCATGCAGGTTGTTCTTCGTGGGAGCCAGAGAGGGCCACCTTCCCAACAGCCTGAGTCTCATACACCTGGAGCGCTACACGCCCGTGCCGGCGCTGCTGTTCAACGTGAGGCCTGTTTTAACTCCCTCTCTCACCACGCACGCATCAGAATTTAAAACAACAGAAAAACTGCATTTGCTGCTGTGCTATTGCCGGCCTGCAGGGGCTGATGGGTTTGATCTTCCTGTGCGTGGAGGACGTCTTCCAGCTCATCAACTACTTCAGCTTCAGCTACTGGCTCTATGTGGGCCTGTCTGTGGCCGGACTCATCTACCTGCGCGTCACCGAGCCAGACAGGCACAGGCCGGTCAAGGTGCGGACACGGTTGATATGGATAAGGAGAAAAAGCGTGTAGGAAAATGTTTTAGACGGTGACAATGCTAAAATCTGAACACATGAATCTACGTAGCACTTAGCGCAGTGAGTCTGCAGTCTGAGCTCTTTCTCTTCTTGGTCCAGGCTGGACTGATGGCACAGTTTCTAGATCAGTTTCTCGATGACTGCACCTAAGAGATATATTGAAGGTATCCAACTGTCATCTCAAGAAAAAAAAAAACCCGAAAACAGCATATTTAGCTCTGTGTCCACAGCCTCCTACTGGGTGTTAGCTTCCTGCTAACAGTGATGCAGTGTTGGACCTCCCACACGTTTGGAAGGAGACAAAACAGGAGGCTCTCAGAGTCGCTAACCCACTAACTCAGTCCCCCCTGTGACATCACAATGAGCTGATTTCCAAAACCGTATACTTTGAAACACATTTGGCAAAGGATGGAACTTTATGACAGAAAGCCTGATTGATTAACTATTTTTACTTTATTTTACCCATGTTGTTTTTATGTAGCACTTTGAGATTTCTTTTAATGTAAAGTGCATTGCAAATAAAATGTATTATTGTTAATTTATTATTCAATATCAGTGAACTAAATTCTGTACATTATGGGGCTTTTTGAGAGAAAGCTAACTACTCATGTGGCTTTTCTCTCTCCACAGCTGACCCTGTTCTTCCCGTTTGTCTACTGCCTGTGCAGCCTCTTCCTGGTCATCGTCCCACTGTACGGAGACACCATTAACTCTCTGATCGGCATCGGCATCGCTCTGTCTGGGGCTCCTGTCTACTATGTGGCCATTCACCTCCCTGAGGAGAGGAGGCCCAAGTTTATACGCAAGCTGAACGGTACGCTGCCGACTCAAACCCAGACGAGTGAGACAACATTTATTTTCTAAAGTCCATGAGAGATAACATACATCCCACGTACATCGTGCTTTAGAGGTCATTCAGTCGATGAGATGGAAGTACAACTTGTTCCATTTAGTACTGAATATACTTGTTTCTGGTTTGACTGCTTCCTCATCCCTCCACTCTCTCCTCCCCCTCTGCAGCGTCCATCACCAGGTTTACCCAGATTCTCCTCTGCTGCTGCCTGACTGAGTTCGACACCGGGACGGAGACTCAGGCTGGCAGCAAAACAGAGTAAAAGACATTTTTAAAAAGGCAGATGCTGCTCTCGAGTCTGTTTAATACTCCCTGAACACTTGGACAGACTCATGGAACTTGACGACATGAGCATCAATGGATTCCTTCTTTTTGCCAGAGTTACGAAATGGCGTGATGACCACAAAGTCGACATCGCTCTGAAAAAGTGTCTCTGGGGATCAGGAAAGACTCTTTTCTGTTCGTATGTTGTTGTTTTTTTATATCAGGACTCAATGAGATTTACTTGAATTTTCCATTGTGGCTCCATCTGCCATCCTGATGTTTATGGAGAAGAGGCAGACTGAAGCATCAACCTGTTGCTCCACTCTGTTGTACTCTACAATCTGTGATCCGCTGGTTTTGCCGGTTCCATGAACTATTTCTGACCCTCGAACCAGAAAAGTCTTATGAACTTTTTCAGTCATTAAACAAATAATGACACACTGGATGTGTTTTATTTCTAGTTTTTAGTTTTATTTATTTGTCATGTTTAACGTCAATTTTGATTGCTTTGTGTGTTTTAAATAAAATTTAAAAAAATCCAACTGCCCTCATATACATTTTTATATATACAGCTCAAACTCAACTGACCAACGTGATCACATGTCTGCAGTTATTCATGCGGGAGCTATTATCAATAGATCGATGCCACGCTTGTGCCAGAAGCAGTAGCGATGTAAAATGACCCCCGGGCCAGCGTGCAGGATAAGCGGTGATAGACGACGGACAGTTGGATAATCACACACACACATACAAAACACAATAGCATTTGCACCCATCTTTTCCAGTCTTATGGCAGAATGCAGTTGGCAGTGTCAAAGCCGGCACAGATCCACTTGTTGCTGAACTGTTTGTATCCTTCAGCACTGTTCAGCTCACTTCCTGGAAGAAGACAGAGCAGGAGTCATCGTCAGACAGGAAGCAGGGATGTGCAGTCTGACCACCACCACAGTGCGCTGATTAACATCAGTGCAGACAATTGTTACAGATACCATGGAGTGCTAATGTGAAAGAAGGGGCTCTGAACTCTGAACGTTTTACTTCCCCAAAGTCCATCAGTCTGTGTAAGCGCTGCCCCTCTCACATTTTCCTCTGCCCCCTTTTGTCTGTTGTTGAGATTGAATGGGCAGTGCCAGCAGGACATAGGTAAGGCCATGTGCTGGGGTCAGCCTCATGTAAAAGGACATCAGCAGCTTTCATGAATTAGGGACATCAAATTTCAATCACCGGAAATCAGGACACTTGACCCTAACAATAAGGGACTAAAATGATACTCTAAGTTTACTCAAAGATGTCTTATAATTTCAGTATATTTAAAGTCTAAATCCAAACCAGGACATTTTTGTCCCTTTCCATTAAAAACAAAAACAAGGATGGGGAAAATGGGACATTTGGTCACCACACACAAATAAAGAGGAGCAGTATTTGTATCAGCGATGCTGATTGCTGTGTTTACTTGGTATCAGTACCAGCCCTGCTGATGGTAAGTTAGCAACACATCTTTAAAATGTACAAACAAATCTCTTTAAACAAGGTTTTTTTTTCTTTGAAGAAAAGCCTTTATCTCCTGAACTTAACTGTCTGCTTGCTTTCTCTTCTGTAAAAAATAAAATCCTGCAACTCCTGTCAGCCGTACTTGAACAGGTTCATGTGACTCTGTCTGAACTGTTTATACAGCAGCACAAAATGTTCTTATGGGAAACTTACTGTCCGTTACAGTTTTCATTGTAGTCGTTTTCTTTTCTTTGTTGGCTAAGCCCATGGAATTTTTTTTTTTTTTTATGTTTGCAACCGCATGTGGGTTTAGGAATTCCGGCGTATGTTGAGCTGATCGTATCTATGTTGGCACTATATCACTGCTGAAGAATCTGGTCCCACAGCTTGACAGAATGAGAGGCGCCACCAGCTGATGAATGAACTGGTTTCCCGTAGGTGGGAAATTTTCCGGCCAAGTACTCTCCCACATCTCCGCCACACTTGTCATTCAACAAATCATCATGAAAGGGAAACAAGAAAACGGTCCAGTGACACTGGAGCTAATGGGAATGTGTTCCCACCCTCATTGCTTTCACCTGTGTCTTCTTCCACTGTGCTTTTAAACTATGCGCCATGAACCCTCTCTGTCTGTCAGACTGCCTGTGTTGCCCTCAACTACAAGCACAGGCGCACACACACACACACACACACACACACACACACACACACACACACACACACACCCCAGCCTTGTCATGGGTAGCCAAATCAAGTCACAAGACATATGAAAAGATTTGCACTGATATCCTCTTATGTTTTTCAACTTTAAACTTCAAGTGTGACACTTGCTGCGTAACAAACACTGACCTTCACACACTCACATACATGCGGTGGTGAATGTAACACCAGCAGGTTACAGTTTCACTTGTCTTGACTCTAATTAGAGCAGAACAGCCACGTGTATATTTACCGTTGATCAGGTTCTGGAGGCTGCAGTAGTTTGTATCATCAGCCGGATCTCCCGACATGGCTTCACCCTGCACAACCACAAACAGCATGTCACTTGTCTGTCCCGGTACAAACACACATACAGACTGTGAGAGGAAAAAGGTGGCAACATTATTCAGTGAAGAAGGTGAAACAATTAACTCTGATTTTCAGCTTCCTTTAAGCAGCTTCAGCATCTAAAACAAAGCTTTTCTTTTCATGCACTCCAATGTCTCGTCACAGCCACGGAGATCCCACAGCCTGGAAACAAAAGCTCACTGTGCGTCTGCAGACCTGCCTCGAAGGGAACCTGCCTCGAAGGGAACCTACCGTCACTTTGCAGACGGTGGACTGCTCCAGCAGGAACTGCAGGTCGTTGACCTTCTTGGTGGTGGGAGACGTGTGCGTGGCCGTGATCAGGTAGGGAGACGTCGACACCAACTGCAGCAAAACTCGGAGTTAGTGCATATTCTACTCTCAGCCAATTAGAATTTGAGACGCTGGACTTTTTGAAAACTTGGACACACTTCAACTCAAAATAAAGAGCTTTTTTTTGTCACACAAAGCAAGAACCCCTCAGGTGAACCGTGATGCGTCTGACCTCATACGAGCACTTCTCCCCCGCATAGAAGCAGCTCTGCCTGATCTGCCAGGCCTTGATCTGGGTCAGCAGCTTCACGTAGACGTCCTGGCAAGAGATGCCGAACAACCTGCACAGACCAGCGTTTAGAATCGGCCTGTCCCGACTTTATGACACCACCGGAAAATAGGGTTTGCATGGGAAAGAAAAATCCCTGCGCGGGCACAGATGAATGGCGTGGTGATTGATCCTGCAGGCTCACATGTCCAGAGGGACATTTGTGATAAATCAGGCATTTCTGAACTCTGGCTTCACGTTACATTGACCTCTTCACACCAGATTTCACGCAGGCCAGTCACTGCTTACAAGCATTAGTTGGATCTCATGACGCCCTGCACTGGTGGACTTAGAACCAAGGCAGCCTTGTTTGAAAGATTATTCCACTAAAAGCATCCAGTTGGTGGAAAAAAAATGTTTTCCATCCACCAATTTTTTCGTAATGTGGTGTGAAAGAAAAAAAAAAATGCTTCCAAAAGGATCAAATGTGCCACAGAAGGATTCGCAAATTTAGGCGGTCAAAATTATTTGTGAATTTAGGCCAGAACATCTCCCTCCACAACAGTCATTTTCAGAAGCACACAAATATTTCTCATTTTGCAAGGAATTTTTAAACATTTCATACATTTGTCCACAGATATATTTCTAATGCATTTACAAATATTTCTTGTTTACATATCTATGACAAAAAAAATCCTCAAGTATATGTATTATTTTTGCTCATGTTTCCTTATTTTATATGAAAGAAGAAAGAAGAGATCAAAAACATAAACTGCTCACTAAAAGTTAGGGACATTCAATGGTCAGGAGAAATGTCTGGAAAAATGAAAAGTTCATGTTGCATCAATATTAGGTGGAAGCCTGCAATCATTGCAGTCATTTCTCCATCTGAAACAAGTTATGGAGACAAAACCCAACAACAGTCTTGGGTGACAAAGAGAAGCAGTGACTGAACTAGAACTTTTAGCAATCGATATGTGGACCACACACTTGTGACAATTGCACAATTGTGCTAATTTTCTTTTAACCAGTTAATCACCTGGTTAGAGAAAATAATGCTACCCGGTGAATCATCTAAACTCTATTTAACCGGCGTCCAACTGTGCGATTGTCGTTGCAGCAAAATCCTCACCAGCCACCCATTTCCTCAATCTAACATCATATTAGTGAAAATGAATTCTAATTGTCACAGGCCTCATTTATTCCCTCTATCTCTCCCGTATGTGGGATGTTGTTGGGATTTTTGTTTGTTTGTTTGTTTTTTAAAATCAGCTCTTCCCTGTACCTGCTGTTTGTCGCAGAAGGCCATGAGATCATTCCGCTAGTATGATCTTAATCCTACGGAATTTTGGTTACAAATCACTCAAACCTGCTTTACTCGACGTGCTACCATGGTGCCACCATATCTTCAGCTCCTTGTGATGCTGAGATGAAGGGATATGTCACAAATACTGCAACAACTGCTGGACTGCCATGCAGCATGTTGGACTGGAACAAGTATTCAAAATATGAGATTGTTTTGAAAGAATGACTTTTTCCTCCACTAACTTAAACTATCTAGCAATCACAGGTTCCTGCAGCAAGTTCTGGCACCACCACTGCTTCTCTGAGTTGCACTAAGCTCATGCTGGATGTATTTAGATCAAAGAAACTAAACAAAAGCAGTTACCTTGCTGATACTCCAGTTTCTACTCTCCCCTATTTTCACTGCCCTTGAGCTCAACTTCCTGATTCAGAACAAATTGTATTTGACCTTACCATTTGACCTTGCACTGCGCCGTACCATCTTGCACGGTGATGGAGAGCGCCGCTCCCAGAAGGAAAACGGCAGCTAGCATCAGGGATCTCATGCTGCAGGCAGTCTGTCTCCGTGTCTGTGTATGTGTATGTGTGTGTGTGTGAGTCTGTGTCCTCCAAATGTCAACACACACTCAGGGCAGAGGGGCTTTTAAAGAGATGGAGGGTGCCAGAACATCATGGGTCATGTGGTCCTTTTTTTGTTTGTTTTTTTACCTTGAAATGAATGAACAACCGTAAAAATGCAATCAGGAATTCCTGCTGGGTGCTTGCAGCGGCTCAAATCAATTCCCCGCGCGTTGAATGCGAAACTGTTTCCTGTATGTATGTATGTATGTATGTGAAAACACACTTATGAAAAGTGCTGAGTGGTAATGTTTATCATGTTTGAAAGAAAAAATGTGTGTTTTTCCCAGAAAATGCCCAAAACTAAACAAACAAACCAAAAGACCACAACAAACAAACCATTTTATTTTTTTGTTTGTTTTTTTCTTAATAATAAAAGGTGTCAATTTAACAGCCATTTTTACAGCTTGCACACTCAATTAATGAGTTGAACAGACCAATACGACTTGTTGCACCCATCAAAACACTAGATGAAGACTCCACTTTGACTCCACTTCCCAGAATTTGTCTTTACATATCAGTTTCTTTTTGCTCTCAAAACTTACTGACAAAACAAAAACATTTCCCGTAAGAAGGCGGCAATGTGTCACAACCTGTACAATAACTTGATTACTGCATTAACAGGCTTAACGGGACACACAGAGGCATCACACGCATCTTTAGTCCTCAATAGACACGGGTTAAGACAAACACACTGACAAGGTGACACTGTATACACACTGTTAAGCTGTTCAGCTTAACTTTTCAGCGGCTGTGTCTACAAACCACGGTGCCCTGGAACTGCAAGCAGCAGGTTCTGAAAGGTCCCGTCAGGGAGAGTCTTTGTTGCCCTCCACTGGCTGGAAGTGGAACTGCTGTGCATTTCAACACTGACGCCGAGCAGTCTTTATTCTTTATGCAGAGTGGAGCAGCCTTTGATAATGTAACAGCCTCCACAGATCTCTGTAAGATAGCCCGTTTAGCCCGCTGTTTGCAGCCTCCAGCTAAACAAAATGCTGGATTTTAGCTTCCCACTGAAACTGCTGCTTTGCTGGATGGTTGTCGCAATTCTGGAAACCATGGGTGATGATGTGTCAGTGCCCTTTGTGACATCACAGGGAGGCTGATTTGCTGCGTGCTTTGTGAAGCGAGTAGCAATCAAACAAGTAAAAGGATACATTTTTCTCATTTCTGGGGAGTGTGTTGACCCACTGGAGACACAAATTGATGTTGGGAACACTGGGAAGTTTTGCATCATATTGGACCTTTCATTTTTGTTTCCTCTGTTCTCTCTACACTCCGTTTTACTTTGTTTTTCTCAGCGCACACTGATACCTGACACTGGTTCCCACTGTCCTGCATGTTGTCTGTAACTCGGCCTTCTTATGATTGTCGGGCACACAGGCCTTCTAACAAACCAGTTCACACAGTCTGTGTGTGTGTGTGTGTGTGTGTGTGTGTGTGTGTGTGTGTGTGTGTGTGCGCATGCGTGCCAATGAATGTTATGTAGGCGTTGGAACAGTCATCTGCCTGTTTAATGCTGTGACACAAAAAATGTGCTTGTACCAGTAGTGTGGTGTAAACTAATTAAAACTAATGTAAACTATTGAATAAACAGAGTTGTAGTTGAAACATCTTTTTGTCGTTAAGAATTTGGCAGTCTAAATTGAGTTCACCAGGCAACTGATCAGTAGGATGCTTAACATTCCAAAAATGTATTTTTTTGTTAATACAGCTTCAACTACCAGTTCTTTTTTAAACAAAATTACACAGCTTCAGTCAAGCGTAATGTTTCCAGGTGGCACAGACAACAACTAGAGGAAAATATATTTTTGATACTTAGCAATAACGGAATCAAATCAACAATCTCTTTAGTGAAGTATTGTGCGTGTAATCAGTGGACCAGGATGCAAAAACAGAAATATCTGAATCACAACATGCCAGCTCAGTTATGATGGACGTGCCTCAGACTCGGGTGATGTTCTTCAGTGTGAGACTGAAGTACAATTTGGGTTGGAGCTGCCGGATGACGCTGGAGAGCTGAAAAGCAAGGAGTTTGCCTTGATGATCACCAACAGCTCAGCCAAGACAACGTGGTTTATATGCTCAACAAGCCGACGTGGAGCAGTTACTTACGTGGTTCAAGATGGGAGCCACTGAGGTTCTGTTCAGCTCCTTGCTGGACAGGACGGCCGTCTGAAGGACTGCCAAAACTGTCAGGCAGGAACTCCATAATTAGACAGGTGTTGGTAGAGAAGTTGATTTGAATCTCAGTAAATGAAACTTTAAACTCACTCACCATTGTTATAATTTGCTGACGGCAGGACTGGAGTCCACCCTGCTGGTTGAGGGAGAGGATCCGTTGCTATCGGGACAAACGTCACCTTGGTTTCAGTTTTCTACACATAAAGTGTACTCAGCTACATTGTTCTCATTAACCAGAGACCTCCAGCAGTTTACTCACTGGTTTGTGCCGCAGACGAGGCCAAACATGCGGCGAGAAGGAAGAGCAGCGGCAGCATGTTGCAGGTTTTCAGTTCAAACACGGCAAAGACACCGAGATTAAGTTGCTCCCCATCCAACCCAGAGTGTACAGTTTCTTTTGTTCCAGACCAGGAAACGACTCAGTTATCCAGAGGGTGTGGCAAGTAAAAAAAGACAACCTTAATGCATGAGTTCATGTGAGAAAATGTGCTGGAATGACTCAGTGTCTCTGTGAAGGTGCATTCAAGCAAATCAGCAGAGTGTTGTTGGAGTTGTCAAGAATTATAGGCAGTTTGTTTTTTTGAGATTGGGATGTTTCTAAGACAAAAAACAAGAAAACCTTTGGACTGGCCAACATTCACCTGTTCCATGGTTTTGCTCTGATGTCACAGGATTAGTATCAGGAAACACCCGATTGACATGAATCATTCTTACAAGTAGAAAGAATCTTACACCTTATCTTGTCTTTGTCCTTTAATCTGAGCTTGATCCTATTTTTAAATTGAAAACCTGTTAAACAGCAAATCTATTTATTGCATTAAAACTGTAATTTAATAGCACTACACAGGTGACAAGAACAGATGAATGACAAGAACACATTAATGACCAGGACAAGCACTAACTAGAGACAGTAGAAAGAACCCTGTTTCTTTTTGCAGACCTGCTGTATTTATCTCATTATTGAAATGACTCTTAAAACACTGTAAAAATGGATGAAATGCAGTTATTTCATGACTTACTTACTATTGAGATAATTTCTTCCAAGTTCGGTGGGCCAAATTAAAAAGCTTAACGGGCCGCATATGGCCCCCTGGGGCCGTAGTTTGCCGATGCCTGGCCTTCGGGGAGGGGTTGCTACTTTGTACATTTATGTTTCTATGTTGTTTGTTTTATATGGAAAAGCTGCAAAATAAAGTGTTTTGTGGGGGAAAGGACTGAGGAGAGAGTGAATGTAACACAGGGCCACAGGGTAAGAAAACCAGTGGTATTTCATCCTGTCAGCCAGGAAACTACAAACTTAAAAGTAGAACTGCCGGCATGCGTATGTTGCACATCACACTAGTTCTGTCACGTCAGGTGTGAAGACAACGACCGACTCTACCGCCACGTGCTCATGCAGGCTCCTCTCACAGCTTCCTCAGCTTCCTGCTGTTGCTGCTGGTGGAGGAGCTGGAGCGGTGGGAGGCCACCGGGGTAGGTGGGGTCGCGGCCAGGTCGAAGCCCAGTTTGACGGTGGTGACTGGGGTGTGGGACACTGGCGGCCTGGGGGTGCTGCTGGCCGAGGATGCAAACGACCTGCAGCGCAAAAGACAAGATAGACGGAGCAGCGTTAGTGCCACCCACTGCCGTTTCCCCTTCGCCGGGTGAACCTCATGGCAGCGTCGGCTGACCTGATGGAGCCAGAGCTACGGCTGGAGCTCAACTTGGTGCTGCGGCTGCTCGTGGCGGCCGGCGATGGAAGAGACAGGTTGGCCTGAGGAACGGCAAACGCAGAATTCAACAAATCCGTCACCAGATTTAGCATTGAAACACTTTGATCCGAGGGGCCGAGGGGGGTTTCAGACCTGCTGGAAAAGCCTCTCGGACACTGATCTCAGCTCGGGGCTGTCCTTCATGACCTCGTGTAGCATCCTGTTGATGCTCTTGTTGAATTCCTTCAGCTCAATCAGCTTTATGTCCAGCTCCTCAAACGTCTCTGTGCTGGAGCCCTTGGACGAGCGGACCTCTTCGATCAGCCTCGAGCACTAGGAGACATGAGACATGGCTGACGGTCAAATATGAAGCAAACTCCAGAAACTTGGTGTCCAACATTGTTGTACATGGAGCACAATAGACACGTTAATGGTTATGCTAAAAAAAAAAATGCTGAACAGCAGTCCAGTCAAACCTGCAGGGCGGCTCGATCGATTTTCTGTTGCTGGCTGACAATTTCTTCCCGAAGCTTTTCGACGGCCAGCTGTTTGCCCTTCATGTGCTCCCGCTGCATGTGCGTCTCCTGCAGCAGGCACTCCAAGGTGCTGCGCATGTCCTGGGACAGACAGCAAGTGGTGGTGAACAGGAAGTATGGCGGTAAATTCATAACGTACTTTGTTTGCAGTATGCAATTCTTCCAACTAGATACCGCAGAAGCTCAACAAACTGGGTCTTTAAGTGCTCTGCTAGTTGCACCGACCTGGATGTCTTGTTGCAGCTCTTGGATCTGTTTTCTCTTGTTCCTCAGCGTTTCCTCAGCTGTCCTCAGCTGCTCCTCCAGCTTCACTTTCTGCTTGTACTCTGGACCTGAAGCAATGCAGTTGGAATTGCACCATCAACGCTGATTATAACAGACGACCAGGTTTGGATTTTAAATAGTACCATATTGTGATTGTAACAGTTTGGGGAACTTCATATTTAATGTAAAGCCAGGAATAAAGCCAGGCACTGTCTTGGCCGCACGGGGGGGAAAAAAACTCAACTTCAACTGGATTATGTTAACACATCTTTAAAAATAAGAGGAACAGGTTAAGACTGTCGGGCTGAAGGTGAAGTTTTGAAACCAGTCAAACTGCAGCCACGTACTGGACTCCTGGACTTTCCTGAGGGACTTGCGGAAGGACGAGGTGGTGTGGTTGAACATGAGGATGGTGTTCTCCAGGGCTCTGTTCTCGCCCTCCACCCTCTTTATCTGCTTGTCCAGGTCGCTGCCCTTCTGCTTGAGCTCCTCCTTCTGCTGCGCCGTCTGACAGGAAAAAAGAAGAGCAGCGTGAACACGAGTCGTCCGCTGCGGCAGACTGTGGCACAGAGGCGGCGCGTTGGGCTGCCGCTTCGTCACCTTTGTGATGAAGTAGGCCTGCGACTTGGCCTCCTCGCCCTCGGGAGCCTCCATGGACAGCATCCGCACCTCAAAGCGCTTCTTCATGATGTCGATGCTGGACAGTTTCCCGTTCACTTCCACGCTGGGAGGGGAGGGAGAAGGGCGGAGTGCGTGACGGGATGGCCCGGCGGCGGTGCTACATGGACGACAGCAGTGGCGGCGGCGGCGGCGCTGCTGTCTACCTGAGGTTCAGCCTCTCGTTCTCGCTGATCATGCACTGCTTCCTCAGCTCGTCCTTGCACGCCTTGACCTCGTCCTCGCGCTCTTTCTTGGCGCTCTGCAGCTCCAGCTTCCTCTTCTCCAGGGACAGCACGCTGTTGGCCTTGTTGTACAGCAGGTCCCTCATACGCTTCACCTCCATCTTCATGATGTTGTGCTCCACCATGTCGTCCTGTCGTGGAACGCATGTCAAGTTTAAAAATGAGTTTGTTTGGAAGTTAATTCTGCTTCAAGAAATGGAACCAGACTGGCATATTGGCTATTTTTTATCATTTTATGATCGGCAGAATAATTTCATCGATATTAAATGCCTGCCAATCCAGTCCGCTGTATAACTTGTGTTGCTCTTTTTTTATCATCACTTTTTTCATATTTTGATGCTGCCAAAAAGGTGGAAAGACTCAGAAACTATTATTCACCAGATAGATAGATAGATAGATAGATAGATAGATAGATAGATAGATAGATAGAGACTTTATTGATCCCTTTGGGATGGCTCCCTCAGGGAAATTAACACTTCCAGCAGTAGTAGCACACACCAATGGAAAAAGAAATTTAAGCACACAGATTAAAAGAAATAGCAGCACACAGGTATAAAATAATAAATAATTACTAATATACATATTATATATATTATATATATATATACAGATAAATAAAAAATAAAATAAAATAGCGGCACACAATAGCGGCACACAGGTATAAAATAATAAATAATAAATAATTACTAATATAGATATAGGTACAGGTTATAATTTCAATTTTAAAGGTGCAATGTGTAGAATTTGGCTTGATGTATGACTTTTATGTTGGTAAAAGCTAAACATACTGCCTACATATACATTGATAAGTCAAGACTCGCAGTTTTCTTACCCTTAGAATGCACAAAACAAAACAAAAAACAAAACACACTGTCTGTCAGGCTTCCTGAAAGTTTTACATTGGATCTTTATATTGGTGAATTTAATTTGCAGCACAGCTCATGTTTTTCTTTCTTTATATCTGTCAACCTCTTGATGACACTAAACTGCCTCCAGCTGCGTTTCTCCTGATTGTGCTGTCAGCAGTCTGTGGCTGAGCTAAAAATGAATTAAAAAAGTGATAAAAACTACAAAGTGAAAAAGTAATATTGTATGTGAATGCGTATGTGTATGTGAATAACGTATGCTCTTTAAAAATTGCAGATTATGCCAGAAAGCAGTATTTCAGTTGTTAACGTAGCTTCTGATTATCCATAATTTTACTCTTACAGTGCACATGTCATCTCAAAGACTAGAGTTTTAGAAAAATCAAAGTGTGGGCAGACGTGACAGCTGACCTGCTTACTGGCGCGGAGTTTCTTCAGCTCCTTCTCGTTGGCATTGCAGACCAGCACGAGCTCCTCCACCTTGTTGCTCATGTCTGTCTTCTGAGCCAGAGACTTGTCCATCTTCTTCTTCAGATGGCGAATGCAGTCCTGGCAGTGACAAACCGGACGGATGGGTTTATTCATTTTAGTGGTCCAGAGCGTCGGACGCAGTGACCGGCCTGCCGGGACTGACCTCAAACTCCTTCAGCGTCTTGGTGAGCGTGTTGGACGCCTGCTTCTTCTGCTCCAGCACACTGGTCAAGTCAGCGATCTTCTGGTCTATGATCATCTTGTTCTGCGAGTGGTCGTTGCCTTGCATCAGGGACAGCTTTTTGCCCAGCGTGGCGATTTGATTGTCCTGGATGGGGGGAAGGGAGAGGAGGGCAGGAGTTAAGCATCACACCGTCGGCACAGGATTTCTGGACAGCTTTTTGCTCGACGTGCCTGCTCGTTCATGGTGTTCTGCTGGTTGATGAGCTCGTTCTCCAGATTTTGCCGCTGGTTTTCCAGGTGCTTCAGCGTCCATTTATTCCTGGAGATCTGCCCCGTAGTGTCTTTGTCCTTGGTCTTGTTGCTCAGTAGCTCCTCTTTATGGGAGATGAGGTCTTCTCTGCACTGCTGCAGCTGCATCTCTAAGTTCTAGATGCACACAAAAAAACAGGGATAACCAGCATGATGCGGGAATTATCAAACTGTAATTTGTATTGCTGTGAACGTGTAAACATTCGTAAACTGATGGGTATAATGGGTAGCGAGTGAAGTTGATATAACGTGGTAAAAACATCCATTTCATTACCATGCTCCCTTTTTTAAAACCCCACAAGTTTTCCTTTTAGCTTTCCTACAAAAGTGAACATTTACCAGTTGCCTACTTACTACTATGTCAACATGTTGACATTCTAAACTTCAACAGTCCAATTTGTCTCAACAGGGACTTTGATTTTACTCTAAATATCCACTGCAGCCTTATGACCCATGACCTTACAAGGATGTTAATTTGTGGTTAAAGGTTGACTGATATGCCCAACTTCAGTCTCTTTGGAACTGACTTTGATGGCGAGCTCCTCATCCTTGAGCATCTGCTCCATCTGCGCTGCTCTCTCTTCCTCGCTGAGGGTGCTCTGGGTCACCGCCTCCAGCTTCTGCTCCAGAGCCGCATTGTAGGCCCTGGCCTCAGTCAGCCTGCAAAAACACACGCGCACACGCACACACACACACACACACACACACACACACACACGCGCGCACACACACACACACACACACACACACACACACACACACACACAGAGTGTGCACATCAATGCTCCAGCAGCTACTTTTATCAACTGTTGTTGCTTGTGTGTTTTGGGGGTTTCTTTTCCCACTGACTTCCTGTTGTTATCCTCAATGTCTCTCTTCATTTTGGACAGGCGGCTGGTAGCGCCGTCCAAGTCTGCAGTGGCTCTGTCCCGCAAAGCTTTGTAACTCTCCAGCTGCAGCAGACAGGCCCGGAGTCAGTTCTGTTCAGGGGACATATCGGACATATCTCGGGAGAAAAACTCACCTCGTTCTTCAGAGTGTTGCAGCTGTTGTCCTGCTCCTTCAATTCACGCCAGAGCCTCAGACCCTGTTGCCTGGATATGGTCATCTTCCTGTTCGTCTCCTTATTGTTGTTCTTCTGAGACTCCAGCAGGTGCTTCATCTCGTTGGTGGCGCTCGTCCTCTCCCGGATGGTTTGGTTACTTTCTGCAAGTTGCTGGATGGATGGTAGAAACATGGGTATGTGCATCAGAAACACTATTTGGTCTGTGTTGGGGTCTTCTTTTGTGTTCACTTGTGAGATGACTCATACTAGTGTGCACTGCTGGATGTCGTAGTCCCGTTGCTTCATGAGGCTGATGGTGTTCTCCCACTGACGGATGAGCAGCTGTGTCTCCAGGAGGCCCTGCTGCAGGTTCTCTGTGGTTTTGTCCAGTGCGATCTTTTGGGTTCAATAAGAAACTGATTTATTATTATTATTATTATTATTATTATTATTATTATTATTATTATTATTATTATTATTATTATTATTGTTATTATTATTTCATTATTATACTCTTAAATCAATTTGATCCCCTGCCTACGTGCAAATATTCTTTTCGCTGAAAACTTTCAGAACACTCAGCTCCACTGTTTGCCTGTATACAGGAAACTGCACATTTGTTGTGCTTGCTCCCAGAGGCTGTTAATGGTGATGTTTTTTAAACAACACCACTAACACTAGGCCATCTGGCTCAATACATGATGTCCTGCTGTAACTGCTGATACTTGTACCTGTGTAGACTGAGTCTCGATCAATTCCTTGTCCAGGGCTCTGCGCTTTTCATGGGCCTCAGCTGTCTTCTTCTCTATGGCCCGCGTGAGAAGCTGTGACAGGAGGAAGAGTTTCAGGGGTTCAAGGCCAGCGTGGCTCTTTACCAGCAGCAACTCATTTTTCCTCCACTACCTTGATCCTGCGCTCATCCTGCTGAGCGTACTTCGCCATGGCCATCGTGTCCTCGTATTCGCACTCGGACTTCTGTAGAAAGGCATCCATGGTCTGCTGCTCCCAGTTCATCTGGTTCCTGAACTCCTCCAGCTTCATCTTGGCCTTCATGATCTCATTCTGGAGGGCCATAGGACAAAGAGTGAAGAGACCTCATCCTCGTTGAGGATGTCCTGTTCCCTCCCTCACCCTGAGCAACAGTGACCTTACCTTTTACTCATATACTAGCACATATAATTGAACTATATTGCATGTGTCAGATAAATACGATTTATTTATTGAACAGTGGAAACCATGCAGTGAACATTTGATATTTTTAATTCTTGACTTTGTGGACTTAAATTGTTCTGTTTTGTTTTTTGTTTTTTTAGATAGAGAAGGATAGACTAGCTAAATGTATTATTAACACATTAAATCCTTGTGTTTGTTTTTTCTTGAGAGGCATAAAATCCTTTTTTTAGTTTAAGTAACTATTTTTTGGAATCAACACAGCCTATCCTGGCTCCTCCTGTGGTTTGGCACTGTTTAAGTGTCGGACAGACCTCGTGAGCGCTCCATCTGCCCTTTAAATATTTGTGGTCCTTCTCCATTTTGGCAATTTCCTGTGTCAGGCGGCCTTCCTCCCTTGCCGCCAGTGCCGTCAGGTGCTTCTCCGACTCCTCCTCACTGGCCATCGCCTGACACAGAGCCTGCAACATACGAGCATCGAGGGGCCCTGAAGGTTCAGTCCAACTCTCTAAAAACATCACAGAAGAATGTTTTTGCATGTATATTCCCTGGCACACACCTCAGTGTTCTCCAGCTCTTGCTTTAGGTGTTTGAGCATCTCGGTCATGTACTGCTTCTCATCCTTGTTTCGTTCCAGTTTAGTTTCCACCTCCACCAACTCTGACTCCTGCTTATGAAGCTGTCGTTAAGAAGGTGAGACAGGCTGTTAACAGTATGAAATATAAAGCATGTTGAAGGACGCTTTAACTAAGGAGTCTAACCTTTGAGGATCAGTGACAATAAGTTGGTTTATGATTGTGTATAAGCTTTGACAAAACTGGGCATCAACAAGAGAACTCCGTATAGTTTTTAATGAACCTTTCTGTGTAAATTGTTGTGTTTGTGTTTTAATTAATTTCCAAGAATGCAAAGCAAAGAAAAGCAAACATCAAGAGAGTAATAATCACTTACATATTTACATGTCATATTTCTCACAGCTTACATCATAATATTCAATATACTCCAGTCAAAAAGTTAATGTTAAGCTTCATTATACCCACAGACCCTCCACCGTGTCGGTCCATGACAGCCACTCACCTCGGCAAACAGAGTCTTGTTCTCGTCGATGATGTCGGGCATGACGAAGCGGCTGTCCCAGCCGATCTCACTCAACACGGTTTTGAAAATGCTCGGCATGTTTGCGAGCTACTCGACCGCTAATGTGGAGAAAAGGGCGATCTGAAGGGGGTGGGGAAAAAATCTCCGACGAGTTGTTTTCCGAATACACTTCTTCTTCTTCTTCTTCTTCTTCTTCTTCTTCTTCTTCTTCTTCTTCTTCAGTTTGTTTTGATATTTCTTCCTCTTAGAAACTCACTCTAAGTTTCACTGTTTTGCATTTGTTTTAGTTTTTTCCCCTCTAAGTACCTCTTCTTTGCCAATGCTGCTACTTTGCCTTAGTTTCTGTCTGTTATTTAATTCACGTACTTCTCCAGGCTTTCATCTGCGGGCTTTAATGTTTATGTCTGTTGCCCCGAGCAACCGCTACAAGGTGTGGTTGTCAGGGGCAACTGACAGACAGCAACTGCGTCCTCCGTGGGCCTGCTGGCGTTTATTTTTATCTTATTTTATCCCTGTAGCGGAAATCAGCACATAGACCCTCTGTTTGCGCCTAATTGTGTTATGTGCTTTATTGCCTGTGTAGGTACAGGTGTATGTTGTCGGTGTTTCGTATTGTTAAGCCCATCAGTCAAAAGACGAATGCCCTGAGAAAAGTGGTCCGGGTGTGTAGTCCAGGATGGCCTGGGTGGCCTGGAGATCTGATTCGCTAGAACTAACCTGTCAACTTGGCCTACGGCACTGCGGCTCTTTATTCATTAGATAGATGACTAATTGAGTCAGTAATTGAATGTACCATCGAGTTTAAACACAATAATCAAAATCAATACAACAGTTGAATACACAATTAAATAGAGCGCAAAAAACGCCTAGGAATAAGTCGTCATTTCAACTAGGACACATCGGAGGAAGCGACAAAAGGGAGAGGCACCCAAATGCCTGAGTTCCGGTGTTGTGTTAAGGGGTTGGAGTAATGGCGGCGCCCATTTCCCTGCAGTGCGGTACCCTTGGGACAAAAGGGGGAAAACCAACAGAAAAAAACGTCACGTTTCCGAAGGTGAAATTCCACTATTCCCCCGCTAGAGGGGACTGATAGGCAATGGTGGAAAGGAGGAGTACTATAATAGAGTACTCAATACAACAATACGTTTGTAAAATAAGCTATGACATTGTGGTGTGCATATCACAGATGGTGTCATAAATATTCACAGCACTACTTTGACTGACAGACATGTAAGCCAATCAGGCCGAGATGTTGTCTGTCATGGTCTGCTGATGGCTGACCGGACAGAGCAGCCCGTCCCCAGGGGACAAGAGGCAATGGCCACTGTGGAAGCACTCTCCATCTTCACAATCTTCTGGGTGATCGGGTCTCTATGGCAAGCTTGTGTTGGCAGGATCCATGTAGCACTGGGAGTGGGTCCATGGATTCCTAATGTGTGGCAGCCTGTGCGGAGCACGAGGACGTGCTTGTGAAAATAGAGGGAGAGATGTGACAGTTGACAATCCTGTCACAATACCTGGCCGAATGATTAGCGCCCATGACTATTGCCTGGGAGACTGAGGTTCGAAGCCTGCCCTGGCCCTCTGCACCTTGTCACATGTGGGATTGAATCTCTGTCTCCCCATTGGGCTGCAGATCAGTGAGAGGGCAGCATAGCAGTGTCGGGACCACTCATGCTGCTTCAAGCTGTGATGGAGATCGTCCACCAGGGATTGCCCCACCTGGCAGGAGTGGTCATGCTCACAAACACGATGGCCACAAGCAGCGGGCGAAGTCTGTCTTGAACCATCTGTAGAAGTAGCATAAGCACAGGATGGAGACAGCCTGGACAGAAGCTGTTAGTTGCATCATCATTTGACATTGCTCCTCAACCTGCTGTACAGTGGCCATCTTATACTTACTAGAAGTGGGTGGGGAGGAGGATGCTTGGGTCTCCTGGAGCAGGGGGTGATGAGCTTCAGCTCCTCTTTCAGCTACTGATTGCTGTTGTATGTCCTCACCTTGTGAGGCTACTAAAGGTGTGTCAACATGCTGGGTGGTTGTCGCATGACTATGTCATGCATACTGGGTGCTATAGTTAGCCAAGTACAAAGGGGGCCAAGTTGGCCTTGTAGATTTTCTTGAAGCTCCATCCATTGAGCACAATCCAGCTCGAGGGACCATGTTAAATTTTACTTTGGTTATGCTGATGAAAACATAGGTTGGCTAACAAAATGGGAGTGCGGTCAGACACCAAGAACCTCAGTTCAGGATTCCTTTGAAGTTGTTTTAATTCAGAATGTGTGGCTGACATGAGTTGTTTCACTGCTTTTTTTTTCTTTTAGAAATAGTAAACACAAATATATAAGGCTTAGTTCAGCATGGTTAAATTAAATTCCAAACAATATAAATATAACAAATTAAATTAAGCCACAACATAAACAAATGTATAATGCAAGAAATCACAAAACACAGTGCCAAATACCGCTGGTTTGGTGGACGGCTACAGACGTAGTGAGAGGAAGACACACCTGCAGCCATTCGTATTTATGCCTTCCAGCAGGAGGAGGAAACCACCTCTTCCTGTATCTTCCTCCACCTTTTCCTCCTCCTCCTCATCTTCCCTCTCTTCTTCCTCCATTTCCTCTTCTTCCTTCTCCTCTTCCTCCTCTTCCCTTGACTCCTCAAAACAATGCATATGTACGTATATAAACATACATATACATATTACACCTTGGGTGAAGGGTGGAGTCCAAACAATAATATAAACGTCAATGTTTAACAAGATCATTAGGGTTTATAATTGCTGACAGAAACACTGAGCCACTCCAGCACCACTCACGAGAAATAGGTATTGTGTTTACCACACTTTAACAACTTTTTGTTCTTTCCTTGAAGAATGTAAGAAGAGCGAGCCAGAAAGAGATAGGACCACATTCCTTTCATGCGCATTTCACTTTTTGGAGGTGGCAATGACTGAGTCTCCCGCCTTCTGTTGTGCAAATTGATGAGAGAGAAAGGTGATGTTGTGATTACTGGGACCCAGACTTGCTTGACTTGCATATTGACTTTCTGGATAGCACTCTTTTCTTGTGGCTGCGCATGACAAGAGAATTGCTGTTGATGGCACCAGACAATGGCGATAACAAAAAAGGTTCAGTAATAAGGGAAAGTTTTCAATGTCCTGCAGGAAATTTGTTTTTCAATGTTTGCAGTAATGGTGAGAAGAAACAGGAGCATATCACAATGACGGTTTTTAAGTCATAAGTTTAAGTTTAAATTCCAATTCCAAACATTTATTTTTAGATTTAAACATTTGCGTTTAAACAGTGTTATGCTTTTAAAAAAAAAAATACAACTGTTGCATACTGGCATGTCAGACAAATGTATCGTAGAAGAAAAAATCAAAATCAAAAATGAACAAAAGTATTAAAATTTGTCATTGAAAAAACAACGTGCCCACCCGTGTGTCTCAATCATAAATCAGAAGTGTTTCTATTTACGTGTCTCAGAGTGGAGCTCATTCCTATCTGAGAACCACATGGTGAACATTTAGCGCCTGGACACACACACACACACACACACACACACACACACACACACACACACACACACACACACACACACACACACACACACACACACACACACACACACACACACACACACCACGCGCCCCAACACGTTAGATAGATAAAAGTTCCAAACCAGCACAACTTGACCAACAAAGAGATCTGCCTTTTTTTTATCTGTAAATACACACACACATTTATATAAAGTCTCTGCTGTGTAAAATATTTCAGTCCTGAGGATTGGAAAGGCAACATAGTTCTCAGCTCAGTGCGGTCTGCCCTCTGCCTGCTGGGTGCTGGGTGCTGCGCAGCTGCTCAACTTCTGTCGGAACTTCATGTGGAGGGTCGGCCATCAAAACGCCGTGCTCTTGGTCCCAATGTGCGGCCGTGCAAACTCCACAAAGTCATCAATCAGTACGGGCCATGCTCCTGTTCAACACAGGAACAAAATTTCAAACTAGCAAGACATAAAAATGATTATGGTAATTAAACCAATCACAGACTCCAGAAACCTCCACGACCCAGAGGATGGATACATATGGCATCTGGATTAAAAAATACTACAACTCAGGTGGAGTCCAGACCACAATGTAAATATAAATGACAAAAGTGGTGAACAATGTGAATTTTCAGAGTAATATAATTGTGCCAACAAATCAAAACAGACGTGATTTTACTTGTTTTCAGTACAATGTGAGCAGATGCTACTATCGCTGCTCTTATGGTTAACATGAATGTTGTCTTTACAAGTTTCTAAGGCCGTTATGACGCAAGGAGGAAACATCAGCTTGTAAGAGTCACACAACCAAAGAGGTTGAGAGGGGAAACTGATGGGCTCGCAAATGCTGTGATAATGTTTTTTGAGTCAGGTGCAAGCACTGTACAAACCTTCCTCATCATAATTCGACATGTCATCTGTGATCATGGTGCTGAAGTCAAGTAGGAGGTTCCAAGTGTCTTTAGGAATTGATTTCTTGTGGTGCGTCTGTAAAAAGTATAGAATAACGTCAGGGCACGGCCATGAAACAAATCAGTTTTTAATGAATATTTTTCAAAGACTTACAACTAAAAACGTGTTCCACAGGTCAAGGAACTTAAATCTCCCAGCCAGCACTAAATTCCAATATGCTATAGCCATTTCTAAATCTGTGACGGAAGAGAAAGACAACTGAAGCGCCAGCCAAACACTCATGAAAACACACAGGGCCAATACCAAATACCGCACAGACCGATTCTTACCTAAACCCTTCTGGCCAGGATTCTTTGCAAAATTAAATGTAAACTGGTAGAAATCCTTAAATTTGCCATGGTCCTTTAACTCTTGCTCCATCTTTGGCAGCTGAGCTTTCAGCTTCTCTATGTTGTCACACCTGCCATGATGAAGCCAGCCAGAGCAGAGAAATACATTAGTCTTCATTGGGGCACCGTGCTCTTGTAAACCGATTTATATTGTTTCCTGGCTTTTTGCAAACAATGAGTTACAATTTCTCACCCCTGGCGGCTCATGCCATCCATGAACTCCTGCTTTGAGAACTCGCACTGTGTCGCTGCCCTGAACTTCCAGGCAATGAGGAGGACACTGATGCTTGCCGGGTCCAGCGTTAAGTCGTCACAGAACTGCTGGATCCCGTCAATGCCAATCTTGTTGACATCATGAGGATCTAAAGGTGAGGGTGTAAAAAAAAAAGAAAAAGAAAAAAAAAAGAGAGACCATTTTAAATGATCCCGAAAATCGGTGGATGGAGCAGTGCAGACAGTGAAACCAAATAATCTCTCAACACTGATAAGTCAATTGCACACCTCTGTATCTGTTGTAAAGCTGTTCAAGCTTCCTCTTGTCCAAGGCCCCCTTTATATTAGGAACATATAGCTCAGGGTTCTGGAAAAACTTGTCGGTGGCAACTTCTAGTTTCCAATCATTCTGTGCCAAAAAGTTCAGTGCGGTCTTCTCATTCGATTGGGTGAAGATCATAAATTGACGAACTTTATCCTTCTGTGAGGACTTCAGCTTGTTCTATGAGATAAAACACAAGACTTATTGGTAGAGGAAACGCACGTACATATCTGCAAAGTGAAATGAAACATTACAATAGTATGCATAAAATGAAACAAGATCAACACAAAAGCATTCCAAAAGTCGATTATTACGGGACACCAACACATCATCAGTTGAACAGTGATGTAGCTACCGATTTATTAAATCGCTCCATAGACGATGCATACATTTCGCAGCGTTTAACAAACTAGCGGGCTAAATGTCCACCGCCTGACACACTGACACGGTTGGACCCATTTCCTCTTGATCAGTTATTCATAGCTGTCTAATGGTTAACATGACTCTAGGCACAACTAGATTAGCTAGCTCCCCAAATTTAGCTTAAGCTAGCTAGTGCTCAGCTAATGCTAACGCCAGGAGCCACATTTATTTAAAACATAAGTGCACAGCCTCGAGGCTACACTTAACACTCTAAGAATAATTTATCGTGTGAACCCGCTGTCTGCGTTTGCGTCAAGGGGCCAAAATAAGATGAGAAATGTCAAACCATGTTTGTATTTGCCCGACAACCTTTCCTCCCATCCAGCTGGCTAGCACTCATCAAGAGCTTTGTACGGTAAGGTTGGTTCCGGTCAAAAACTCGCTCTTAAACATAAGAGCACACGACTGGTAAATGATCACAGTTAACTGAAAATAATCCCGCCTTCGCTCTTATTCATTGTCTTTCTACATATGAAGGCGTCCAGAACGGCTGGTGTGATTCTATTAAATAAGCCCCAACCGGATACGTTTAGTGTTCTTTATTTTATAGTGAATAAATAAACCGGAAGTGAGTCGATAATGTCTTCTTTTTTTCTTTTATAAAAAAAAAAATAGGTCAAGTCTTCGTGTCCCTCTTGTTTCCACAGCCGATCTGAATGTTTAGATCAGCCCTCAGAAGATTGCACCACAAATGGAAGTCGTACAGGCATAGGTTTGTGCCGTGGATTGCTCTGAATCTGTCCAAAAACGAGAACACTCTGCGCCAGGTGACGAACGGCGCCGAAGACAAACTTGTCCCAGATGAGGAAGTCTCGCAGGCGCTGCTGAAGCTCTTCGGGCTACTGCTCAGGAGTCACTGGGCTAAACACGATGAGCTCCGAGCGGCACAGTCGCTCTTTCTCGGGGGGCTGACAACTAAAGAAGACCCCTGTGAAAAAGATCCAGTGAATGGAGACGACGCCATGTTACAGTCTCTGGGGTTCTGCATTGACCGGAAGCCGAGCACTTTGCCCTCTGCAGGAACAGGAGTGTTTGTCACCAAAGGTTTCGTGCCCAAAGGAGCCACAGTTGCAATGTACCCTGGCACCGTCTACCAAGCCTTTGAGCCTATTTTTCTGCAGTCCATCAGAAACCCTTTTGTCTTCCGGTGCATTGATGGCATTTTGATTGATGGAAATGATAAAGGCATCTCCAAAATGGTGTTCAGGTCTTGCAGTAACAGGGACAGACTCGGGCCCTTCATGATGAGTGACTCTAGCTGGCTGACCGATAGCCCACTAAACCCTCTCGCTGTGGGCCAGTACGTGAACAATTGCACCAATGAGTGGCCCGCCAACGTGAGCTACCAAGAGTATGACGTCCCAGACAAGTTTCCTATTGAGCTCCGTCTGTATCTGCCGAATGCGAATTACAGCCAGGACACAGAGGGGCCTCTGCGATGTGTTGTCCTCGTATCACTCAGAGACATCACAGCAGGGGAGGAACTCTTCTCCAACTACTACACCATTGTGCATTAGAATGGAAGTACACGCCGGGTTTGCAAACGAAACAACTGAAATGTAAATTACACTGATTAAAATGTGTGACTGCCTTTCAAAGTTTGCACAGCCATCATTTAATTAACATTGGTGCTTCAAATTAGATGTCTCAAGTATGTATCTTAAAAAATTCTTTGTAGTATGTTCTAAAGTACCACTTAACTTTAAATAGGTATTTACAACTGCTGGCCACTAGCTGGAAAATCCTTTGTCAGGTAATAAAAATGGTGGCTGCTGTTCAGTGGGTTATTCTTAAGGAATCAAGTCGCTATGAGCTGTGTGTGAGTCAGCTAAGCACCACCAGGGCTCCCCTAAGCCATGCAGCTGCTTCATTATTATTGGGATAATATTTTATTTCTAATAGAATAACCTAAAAAATCTCATTCGCCCAAAGCAAATATTTCAGGAATAGAGACCAGTGGTTAAACACACCAGTTCCCCTTTACAAATCTGCACGGCCAATTAGGTGGTGAAAACATTACCGTCACAGTGTTACATTGATCACAACACAGCAGTTTCAGTGAAAACACTTATTTGATAAATAGGTCACAGGTTGTCATATTGGTAGTAGGTGAGTCACATGCCTGAGATGTCAAATGTCAGTCATCAATTTGGTTAGTTTTTCTGTTAATGAAATGTAGCAGTACTTGCCTTTATTCTGTAATGTTTTTCAAGTTGGAACTTTGCAAACGAAACAACATTCTATCTTTTTTTTTTTTTTTAGCGTAGACGGTTTGAATTCCTGTATTTTCAATGCTAAAATCTAAAGCCACTGTGTCTTTAATTTCACCGATCAAAGTGTTTCATTCCATACCTATATAAAGAGGTGTTTGGTTAAAAGCGTGTCTGGCAGCAGACAAGCAACACTCCTTGTATTGGTATAATTAATAAGTATAACTAAAGGATTTTTTTCTAGAGGATATTATCATTTATCCTGTACGCAACCTTGATTTGACTTCATGTTCCAGTTAAATGTCAATGGAATGAAGTAAGTCTTGACCATTATGTTTGCTTTTTTTATATTCTATCCACTATCTAGAACTCCTCCAAATAATAATCACTGCCAGGATCTCTTATGAAAACACCACAGACCCCCAAAGAGTCAACTTTACATTGACAGTAATCTCATTAATACAGCAGTAGACAGTTGTCAGACAGAAGTCAGGAGAAGTAACTATCTTCAACCATATCAAGTTATTGGTTGGGTTGGATGAGAACAAGCAGTCCACCATGGTAACCATAAAGAGGCCTTGTCAAATAGTGGTGGCTACAGTATAGAATATCTACATCATTCCTATCCTCATTTGATTTTCTTTTTTTTCATGATAAAAAGACCTTTTATACAATCTGTCCTGGGTGATAGTCACAACTCAGTACATAGATGAGTGACACCTTCCTTCCGTTTTCTACTGCTATTTCCCCTGCACTCAGGCTCGTTGTGGTGCTGGAGTCTGTCTCAGCTGTCTTGGGGTGAGGGCAGGGTTACATCCTGGACAAGTCACTTGTTTATTGCAGGGCCCCCTAGACAAACCTCTAGACGCCTACAGAAATTTAGGATTCTCGATTAATATTAAGATTACATTAAAGTTCTCATGTGGCGTGGTCAGACGGGGACATTTTTATATTACCTATTTTGTGGAAGGTGGACAGACGGCAAACATTTGTAATTCAGATTGGGACAAATTCTTTGTTCTAGTATTCGTTTTACCTTCATAGTTCGAACAATAAAAATTTTCCACAAGACGTTGCGCAATTTCGTCAAACGACTTTTGAGCCACTATGATTGCCGTAGAAACCGCGTCACTACCGAATACTGCAATATCAATGCGCTGGAAAATATAGTTGCCTGTTAAATTTAACATTTTAATCGTCTAAAAGTTGAAATGCATAGCTGTATATAAAGCTTTTGAATAAAATGTGATCAGATGTACATTTTAGTCAAGTTAGATGTAAGCAACAATCCCTGTCTACCTAATCACAAGTTCTTTATGGAAACTAGTCCGGCTGCATAAAGGCAATCGGCACCGCCATCAGCGATCTTTCCAGTCGCATGCTGAAGTTGGGGACGGACCATGTCTAGCGATTCTGCTGATTACAACAGGTAAATTTACCGCCTTTGTCACAGTTTTTATATCAAAAATCGTAGTTGTTTAAATATACTGAAGCGCACCCCAGTGGCGACGGGAATTTAGAATGTCGTATTTATTAAGACAGTGGTTTTGTTACTAACTAGGCCTCAGTCCTTGGCGGTGAGCTTGTGAAAGGCTAGCTCTGTACGAGCCTGCTAAATCGCTTTTTACCAACCATCGCCTCTTCATATAACGGGAGAAATGGATTCCTAACAATAACCTTTAAATGTAGGCGTAATTAAAACGTCCTTTATGTGTGATCGGTATTTTTATGGTCTTGGGCCTAGCCCGGGTCTCTGGAACCGGCGGGATTGGCTTCGGCTCTGCCTGGCTTTTAAAGCACAGGCCGCACTGGCGGACATATTGGCTAACTGTGAGCCGAGCTCCATGTTGAGAGAAAAAACGTTATGCCGGCCCTCTGATGGCCACTTCGATGGCCTTAAAAACTATTTTGACTCGGGCCCGTGTGGACTTGTGGGGCCTTTTTCGAAAACCTCACCGGGTTACATAAGCCGAACATTTCGGGAATAGCGGGTAGCGGCGTATGGCTCGTGGTAGACGACACGTGCGCCGAACGCAGCCGCTACCTCTGTAACGAGACACCCTGGGCGTAACCCGCACCGCCGAACACCCAATGACTACGCTTGTGACGTAGCCTCCCTTACGCACAAAAGGCGGCCGCCGGTAGCCCCTCGTCATTTGGCGGAATTTCTCTGCTGACTAAACGCGGCCTTTTCAGCTTACAGTTTCTTTCAGCAGGCCATCGGATTGTTTTTTGTTCATCGGACTTTTGTTGCGGACTCAACCTAACGTGCCTTTTTAACATGTCCGACAGCTCAAGAGATAGAGACCATGGAGGGCCTGATGGAATGGAGCCTGATGGTGTCATCGAGGTATGTTCTTTTTACTTTTTTTTTTTTTTTTTTTTCCTCTTTCCCTCCCTCCTTGAACTACCGTCTTCAGTTTTGGTCTCTAAACATTGTACTAATTTTCTTTAATTTTCAGAGCAACTGGACGGAGATTACGGACAACTTTGATGACATGAACCTGAAGGAGACTCTCCTAAGGGGAATTTATGCATATGGTTTTGAAAAACCCTCTGCCATTCAACAAAGGGCAATCATTCCTTGCATTAAAGGTACAAAACCAGCATTTACAAGCACATTGCTTTTCATTTTTGGAGTGAAGTGATGCTTTACCATCTTTCGGGACTTACCCAATAATGGGGATATCTTTGTTTCCTCTGATCACTCCAAAATCTTCACTCCGAACTGTATTTGGTGTCTTGGTTTTATGGATTATGCTTATGTCAGCAGAATACTGCTAAGATTGTGTAATCTTAAAACTAAAAATTCTTTCCATTAGGTTATGATGTCATCGCTCAGGCCCAGTCAGGTACTGGCAAGACGGCCACTTTTGCCATCTCTATCCTGCAGCAGCTGGACGTAGAGCAGAAGGAGACCCAAGCTCTGGTGTTGGCTCCCACTAGAGAGCTGGCTCAGCAGGTATGCAACTCTTGTCACCAAAACCACACAGCAAATTGTAGAGCTGTGTTCATGTACAGTAGAATCATATAATAAAGTCCCAGAATCATTCAGAGGTTCTGTGTATGGCTTAGTTAAACTAAAGTCTGGCCCATCTAATTTGTGCCTCCCGTGCTAATGCCCTGCTGGCTGCAGAGCATTTGTAAGACAATGGCACAGTTTCCACAACATAATTTGCATATGAAAAGTTCCAGTTGCAAACTGTGGGCACCTCCATTCTTATGCGCTATAGTGCCGAAGGTGGGAGAGTTCTGAGGTGTGATTAACTCAGTGATGTGATGGTATTCCATCTTTCGGGACTGACTCTTGAAATGGAGAAGTCTTTATATTTCACTGATCACTTGAGTCATACCTTCATGTACTAACCCTAACCCCCCTGATTTCCGTTTTATCCTAAACTGCTTGTTTGCCTCTGTCTTCCCTTTGCAGATCCAGAAGGTTATTCTGTCTCTGGGTGACTACATGCAGGCAGGCTGCCACGCCTGCATCGGTGGGACTAATGTCCGCTCTGAAATTCACAAGCTCTCGGCAGGCGCTCCCCATATAGTTGTGGGCACACCAGGGCGTGTGTATGACATGCTCTCCAGGGGACATCTGTGTGAGTACCCGGCTGAAGTGAAGAGCCCCAGTTCTCTTGCCCCATTTCCCAAACTGAAACTTGACTGACTCTCCTCTGCAGGTTCAAAATTTATCAAGATGTTTGTTCTGGATGAAGCTGATGAGATGTTGAGTCGGGGGTTCAAAGATCAGATCTACGAGATCTTTCAGAAACTGAGTACAAACATTCAAGTAAGTGTAACAGGAGACACACACACACACACGTGACCTTGATATTAACAGAAGTCTTTTATAATTGTTTGTTCCAGAGTTATATCTGTTCGTGCAGAAGAACGTTGGCTTTCACTGAGATTGAGGATTTACTGAGCCTCTTTCTTAATGTGCACTGTGTAACTAATGGTCCACGGTGTCTTTTCAGGTGGTTCTGCTCTCTGCCACCATGCCAGCTGAAGTGTTGGAGGTGACCAAGAAATTCATGCGAGAGCCCATTCGCATCTTGGTGAAGAAAGAGGAGCTGACACTTGAGGGTATCAAGCAGTTCTACATCAATGTGGAGCGAGAGGTGAGTTTTAATTTAGCACAACATAACACGGCTACATGTATCAAATGTCCCTTCTCTCTAAAGCACCCTGCTTAAACTGCAGAAGCCGAGCCTCTCAGGTTCAGCTCTTGTGGATGTGTCAGCATGGGTATATCAGAGAAGAAGAGCAAAGGCACAGTGTTGAAAATGAGGCTGGGAGGGACCTCTTTCTTAATGTCTGGTCTCCTTTTGCCTCAAGATCCTGTGTGACATGCTGGCATCTGTCATGACAAGCTTGTGGCTGCACTTTGAATGTTTTTCCCTTCGCAGACTTCACTAACATGGTCTGTCCTTCTGTGTTTTACAGGAGTGGAAGCTGGACACCCTGTGTGATCTGTATGAGACTCTGACAATCACCCAGGCTGTCATCTTCCTAAATACCAGGAGAAAAGTCGACTGGCTGACTGAGAAGATGCACGCCCGAGACTTCACCGTTTCTGCTCTGGTACGACCAGCTCTGACTGACAACACTGGCTGCACATCATCCACCTCCATTCTAACGGGCCAATTCTTTGTTACAGCATGGAGACATGGACCAGAAGGAGCGTGATGTCATTATGCGGGAGTTTAGGTCTGGCTCCAGCAGAGTGTTGATCACTACTGACCTTCTGGTAAGTGCTTGCTGCATTGCTTGGAAGTTGAAGCGAAGACCCCAAAACGTTTGCAACTTCTGCGACAGTCTTCAAGTGACCAAGCAGCTCAAACTTTTGGGAGATCAGGGCTCGTTCTCCACAATGGGTTCTCTCCTTGTAGGACACTGTTACTAAAAAGCGAGCGACACTAGCCTACAGAGAACATTTAAGAAGACCGCTAGAAACAATGGTGTATAACAAAGATATTTATGCTCTTCCTCAGGCGCGTGGGATTGATGTCCAGCAGGTTTCCCTGGTCATCAACTATGATCTTCCCACAAACCGAGAAAACTACATTCACAGGTGAGCCGCGGCACTCCCTGCACAACTACTCCTTCAAAGTGTTCGGTTTTGCGACTCTAAATTCTGATCTCCTCCCTACAGAATTGGTCGTGGTGGCCGTTTCGGCAGAAAAGGAGTTGCTATCAACTTCGTCACTGAGGAGGACAAGAGGATTCTTCGGGACATTGAGACGTTTTACAATACAACTGTGGAGGAGATGCCTATGAACGTTGCTGATCTGATTTGAGCCTCGAGATATTTTGGTTTTCTTTTCTTTTCTTTTTTTTTAAGAAGGCAGTGCTAGCGAACGTCCACTTGCATTGTGCTTATATTATTCGAGGGGGGAAAAAAAAAATACTTTTCAATGCTAAACCTTGGATCAGATTTTTGGTATGTGTTAAAGCGAGGCCACTCTACTTGTCCCTCTCGGACAGTTGTAGATTCTAACCTCGAAAGCCGGCTGGTTGGAGCTACAAAGACATGGGGTCTATAAACATAAAGGTCCTTTTCAGGTATTTTTTTCCATGTTCAATTAAAATAATGTGTGTATTTGATGTTCTCCACCATTTAGTAACTTACTTGTGGACTAAAAGGTATAAATGCTGTATAAAGTCTGCAAACTATGTTATGCTAACATATGTACAATGTATTGTGGGCCTGCTTAATTAGGGGCAGTTTGTCATGTAATACTGTAGATTCACTTGCTTTTTTGTTTCTTTTGTGACTTTTAATTTAAATGTACCATATTTTTTATCCCAGTTGCTCTGTCAGAATTCCTCACTGGTTGGCCATCTTTTTGCTGACATGTGGTTTTACCCTCAGAGTATATTGCTATATATATCCCGCCCTGCCCCCCTTGAAGAATTTTCAGATTTTTTTTCCCTCCTCCCCGAATTGTTTGAATGTCTTAATAAAAGTTGAAATCGCTGTAAGTGAAAGTGTGGTGTTGTGTCGTGCTTATTAACCCGGAAGTGCCTCAAGACTAGTGCTTACGTGTCGAATATGGTGCATAGCTGACCTTTGAAATGGTGCCACCTACTGGCAAAGCGAAAGTCCTGAAATCAAAGGGATATTGCTATTGGGCCTGCGAGAGGCTGTAACATGGTTTAACATCATGCCGACTTAGTAACCTACTTTATGTAATATTTGAATTGAAAGCCCCTGTTTTTAATTTACATAATTTTAATAAAATAAAAATAATTGATTCAAAACAAGCAACAATGTTCAGTAATGCATTTGTTTCTTTAGTTTCATGAAAGTACCAATACAGAAAGTTTGGATACTGCAATGGACTAAAAACAAAAAAAGGATGGAGGGATTTGTAAATATGAACCCTAGAACCCATTTAAAATTGCACACTTCCACAATCAAGCCTCGTTTTCCTGGTCCATCATCTATTTACATTTCTTTAGTTTTTTTTGTTTGATTTGGCACAACAAATAATGGATACAAAAAACTTTCATAACTGATTTGAAAATAATTTATAATTTGCATGCAGAGAATGGAGTTCAAATATCCGAAGAAAGATCAATGGATCTATGAAAATCAAAAACTATATCTTGAAGCTGATGCTGGTGTTTGAACAGATTTAATGAATGATACTAAAATATTAATGATAAAAGTTACAAATAGTTTTAAGGAATCCAAATTAGTCTAACCCCTCAATCCCTGGACAAAAGGGATTGAGGGGTTATACAAAACAGAAAAAAATGATAATGATTATTAAATGATAAAAAACAAAATAAAATTGTAACAATCGATACCGTGTCGCCAATAAAGTGAAAGAAAGAAGTCTCCTTTAAAAATATCTCATCTAGCACATTAACCAATGAAACCTGAGGGAGACTTCTGGCAGGTTCCACCGTTCTAGAGAGGCCTGTCCGTGTCCTCATTGTCTCAATGGTGGGAACAGCAGCAGCAGCAAGCATGAAAAGCAAACCTTCCAGATGTCAGCACCAAGAGCATTTTGGAAAAAAACAAGCCCTCATACCGCAGTGTCAGTGCCGTCAGCTGTTTACAGAACAAGCCCAAAGGTTCTGTCGGGCTGCAAAAGACAAACAACTCCAGTGTCCAAACTGGACTGAGGCCCCCTAGAGGGGTGTGTCAGAACTGTTGCCATGCAGTCTTACCAGAACACACGACTCTTCTTTAAAGGTCCAGTGTGTAAAATTTGGCTTGATGTACGATTTTTATATCGGTAAAAGCTTAACATACTGCCCATGAATACATAATGATACATGAAAGTGCATACTTGCCTTACAATGAAAGTCATTTCGTTTTCCTACCCTTAGTAAAAATATGCTTCTCATATAAGAATACATACATACATAGAGCAGGGGCTTGCTCCTAGTTCGCTGCCACCTTTCACTGTACAAAATGTGCTGTCAGGCAGGCTTCCTTAGAAATTTTACACACTGGTCCTGTAAATGGTCCATCAGCAGGAAACTGACAACTTATCATTGTGTAAACTGTAAATATGAAGCACCTTGTCTTCTCTTCTTGTTTTTAAGTTGATAGTCAATTGGCATCTGCTTAGAACTGAAGAAGCCTTTTGAATGAGAGGAGAAACATCTTCAAGGTAACAAAATCAGTCCAGTTGCCTCAACTTAATCTTAATGACCTGGACAACAACTAACCCAAATCCAGTGGGTTGCAAAGAGAGGGCAGCCAGTGGGTAAGAAAGGGGCTGCAGAAAATTGGACAGAAATAAAAATGAGCGAGATCCCCTTATTTTTTTGTTTTGTTTGTGTGAATATTTCCGTAGAGGGTAAATGCACAAGTGACACCATTTGTATGTGTATGTGTTTGTGTGTGTCTTTCCACCTCATTTTAACCCCTTAACATACTCTGAAATCAGCAAAAATTGGCATGCAGGTCAGGATAAGTGAAAAATGTTATAAAACACAAAAATGAAAACTCTAGGTGCTCCTTAAAACAAAAAAAACAAAACAAAAAAAACTCTGTCCCATACTAGTGGCAAGTATGAAAGTCATAGAGACATGGAACAAATATTTACATGTTGCTCCCTTCAAGACCTACATTTATACGCTCTGACTTTTGGTCCACGACAAACCAGAACCGAGCTATTTCTATTCATTTTTAGAAATCGACAATTCTTTAAGGGCTGTGACATCCTTACAGTTTTTTTTCCATCTTTTTTATAGTCCTTTAATGTTTGGTTCCACAAATGGGTGACATTAAAGTTAAAGAGTTCCCGCCAAAACCGTTTACTCAAGGTTCTTTAAACTTCAGCAAATCACAGGAAAGTCTTTGATGACCAAAAGTCTCTTTAGGGTCATTTCATGTATTGATATATGGATCCACAACAGTGGACTACAGTCCGTTATGGCCAAGGACAATTTCTTAAAATGCCAGCCCTGGTTTTTTCAAGGGGAAGGAGGAGGGCGGACTGGAGGAAGGACAGAGCATCCTGTCTGCCTCTGAATGGGGTAGGGGTAGACAGGGTTCTTCCTCTCTTCCTAACCTAAATCCCTACCCTTACCCCAACCCCAACCCTAAACCTAAACCGAAGCCCAACCCTAAACCCAACCCCAATCCTTATTATACATTTAACAACACCAACACCAACACTAACCCTCACCATAATCCCAACCCTAACCCTAACCCCAACCCCGAGGTCAGAGAGGGGTTTGTCAAATCGGATTTTCTTTTGGGGTGGGTGGGGAGAGGGTAAGATGCTGAGAGGATTGCCTAACCCTGGTTTTCAAAGTTGCGGCCGCCAGGGGGTGCTAGAGGGGCGGCAGAAAATTGGAGAGAAAATTAGAAAAAAATGCAACTAGATAAATGATAGATTATCTTTTAATTAGATTATCAGATAGAACCTCATTATAAAAATTAATGAATAGCATATAAAAGTAAGAAAAAAACTCTCTCTACAACTCTATAAATTGTTGAGTTTTTTTAATATACAAATTTTGAAACATTTTCTGTGGTTTCTGACTGGTGCTGGCCATCAGCATCTGACCAGCATCAGTCAGATGCTGATGGCCAGGGCGTGGGAAAGTTTGGATACCCCCCCTCTAATCAATTCAAAGGTGAGCGTATATGTCACAGCCATACCAAACCCAGATTAGTGGAGCGCAGATGCTGAGATTCACCATCGCATCTGTCAACAGAAAGAGATCAACCTACCCCACCCTGCCAGTGCAAGAAATAACAAACATACTTTCAGAAAGGGAGAAGACATTGCTGTGTGAAAAAATGTGTCAGTTCATTCATTTAATATTTCACACATACACTCAGCCAGCGAAGACAACAAGAGACTGGCACCTCTGCACTCCTCACACAGAGTGTCTGGACTTTCTCCACTTTCCTCAAATTGGACTTACCTCACTGAACTGCCTTCCCCTTTCCAGGGTTAATGAACCCAGGGTTTCCAATAAACCTACTTTGTGAAAAAAACTGTGGTTGGGGTTCCTGTTGTTGCACAGCTGTGTCATTTGCGCTATGGCAAACTGACTCAATGATGTCTTTGATCTTTGTTACTGTCAGACCTTCACACAAAGCCAATGGTCAAGAAGGAAAGACCAAAAAAAAAAGTGAAGAAGGCAACATCAGAGACATGAGCAACCAAATGCTGTATTTTGACTGGCCAATGGAATCACAATGATCAAAACAAATATTGAGATGATGAATTTATTATGATGGTTTTTGTCAACAGTAGCAATGGTAACCAACCTTCTCACAAATTTGAATTTGTGATCATTATCATTGATATTATTGTTTTTCCCTTATTTAATAATATTTCAAATACAGTATACACAAACATAAAATACACTATCACTACTACTACTACTACACTTATCACTACTCACAATATGTTTTTATTGATTATTATTGTTATTATTAATGGTAGTAGTGATAAGCATATTATATGTTTGTTTTCTCTTTTTCGGTGAAACTTGTGACATTAACCAGAGTAACAAACATATGGCCTCCGACTCTCAGTCCTTTGTGTAAAATTATTCTTTGACATGCATTGCTGTGGAAACACAGCAGCTGCACAGAGGACAGCTAATCCAGGCGACACCGCATGTCAGGACGCTGTTCCATAAATAAACACATGGAATATTCACGGAGAATGTCGGTCACTGCGCGTGGGTGTCTGTGTATGTGTTGAAATGAGTTGAGGTCCAGTTTATTGGGGAGAGACCATAACTGGTCACTTCCAGAGGCAGATTATTACAAACAATAATAAAATGATAAATATAAAATAGAGTGTTTTCTCTGCTGCTGGTTATACAATGAAATTTAAGTCACTTTGTTTCTTGGTTCCATGCAACATCTTCCTGGAGTAGCTGCAACACTTTGTCATGTGCTGTTTGACTAATGACAAGTTCCTCATTGCCAATGTCTTAATTTCCCAAAAGGAAAATAATTCTTGAAGGAAATAGTTCTAATAACTCTCTTTTTATTCCTTTTCAAATGGGTGAGTTTTCAAGAACTGTGTACAAAAACTTAAAACTGAACATCATCTTTAAAAGTGAACTGAAACTGATCTTTAAAAGTCTCTCAGGTGAAACATGTTTTTTTCATATATTTGCACGCTGTAAAAGTTACATTTAAAAATATCTAGTTGTTTTTTGGGGCAGGGAGTGCCTCACAAAGGATGAAACCAGTGCAACTGCAAGGCATTGACTTCACTCGTACGTAAAACCAAACCAATAAAGAACTGCAAATGCACAGAGGATGTGTACAGAATTTGCACGCAGACTGCATGAGCACACAACGGTTGTGAGCTTGCTGGTGCATGCGTGACATCCTGTTTGAAGTTTGGCCTTCACACGGCAGTAAGACGGATGTGAGATTTTGGCTCAAATGTCCATACTTTGGCCTGGAGGTGGGTGGGTGGGTGGTGGTTAGTCAACATTAGGCTGTGCTATAAAAATGTAAACATAAAAATAGCTAAAGCTAAAAAAAAAAAACTAAAAAAAAACTTGGTGTAAAACATTCACACAGTTTGCTTGTGCGCAGTGGTGAGCACAGTTGCCTCACAGCAAGAAGATTGTAGTTTGATCCCAGGCCTACGTGGAGTTTGCATGTTCTTCCAGTGCCTGTGTGAGTTCTCTCGGGGTTCTCTAGCTTCCTCCCACACTTTTACAAGAATTGGGAACTCTAAATTGTCTGTAGGTGTGCATGTGAGTGTAAATGGATTTGTGTTATGGCCCTGTGATGAACAGGCAATCTGTGCAAGATTGTCACCCTGCGTTCACCCTATAACAGCTGGAAGAGGCTGCAGCAGACCCCTGCGAACCCTGAGTGCAGGAGGAAGCGGGGTTAGAAAATAGGTGGATGGATGGAGTTTGAATTTCAGAGTTATGGACCTGCTGCTGTGGAGAGGAAATCCAGCGTTGCAACCTCATGAAACGTCTTGCTCAAGAAAATAAAACCACAAGTTCAGTCACTTTTTGCTTCACAATTATTTTGACACCAAACATCAAGCATCGCCGTGAGCACAAGCGACAAAACATGGTCAGATTCATTTTGAAGATTTTATTTAATCAACCCACACACACACACACACACACACACACACACACACACACACACACACACACACACACACACACACACACACACACACACACACTACAAAATGAGGTTGTTACCACAAAGAAAACAAAATGAGTACGTCACTAATTTTTGAGTCATTCCCAGATTCCCAGCACAATTTTGGCAGCGAGACACGCATCACGCCGCCGACCCACACTTACACCGACTCACACGGCAGTGCAGCCATGTCCTGCCACACAGTCTCCATCAGAGACACGACGCCAACCACTCCTGGCCCTCCAGCGTTGGTCCCTCCGTAGTCGCAAACACCGAGGAGAAGGCTGGGGGGCGTAAAGATGAGTGAGTCATTCTGTCACTTGTGTCCTATCAGCTTGTTTTGGACTTACACCACCGCTGCACAACCTGCGTCATTGCGGCGCATTTCGAAGGGTGGAGTCTGTCAAGTGCCGTTTATCTCACGCCAACAGAAACAACGGCGCATCAATCTGCCTTCGCAGGGAGGCGAGCTAGCAGTGTGATTCAACTGAGGTATTTCTTCCACCGATTGCGCTAGACGAAGGCGGCTCTGCACGAGTAGGTTTCCTGGTACCATGGTTTACACAGCAGTGACCACTTCATTGCCGTGCAGTACAGCCTCCCCACCAGACCCGAGCCGGTCTCTCTGGCCTGGGTCGCCGCCTGCCACAGCTCGTAGATGTCCTCCACGTGGCCGTGCGACGTCATCATCTGGCTGTAGATGCACGGGTGGTAGGGCGTTTTGCCCTCGCCCGCAAAGTACACGTGGTCCTGCGGCGACACGCCGATGGCATTGCCGCAGATGCCCATGAACACGTCGTCTATGTAAATGGAGGCATTCAGGGTCAGCGTGGCGTGGTAGACCCTGTGGGCGACCTCCCCGGAGACCACGTACGCCGCCCCGGCCGTGTAGTCAGGGTAGATGGGCCACTGGTACATCTCCAAGGGGACGTAGTACTTGCTGTGCTTGTGGCGGATGGGCGGCGCCCCCCGGTGGACTTTGCCAATCCAGAAGTCGGCGACGTCACCGCTGCTCGCCGCCCCCAGGTACCTCACCAGGTTGGGCATGTGCACGAAGATGTCGTCGTCGGCGGTCATGAAGAAGCGGGCGTGGGCGCAACGTCGGTGCATCCAGTGGAACTGCAGGATGAGCTTGAGGGTCAAGTTGTGGAAGGAGTCCAGGAAGTCCTGTTGGATCAGGTCCCCGTGCAGGTCGTTCTCCTCCACCAGCTGCTTCTGGAAGACGGCGGCGTTCCTCTTGGTCCACGAGGGCTCATTGGCCTTGGTGCGAATGGCTCCCAGGGCAAAAAGCACCTTGACCGTGGCCCCCAGAGAACTATGGATGTAGGTCTCGTTCCCCCAGGTGGCCCTGATGGCCCTGCGTCTCTCAAAGTTCTCCGGGGAGGTCTTGACAAAGAGCAGCAGCAGGACGTCCCTGTCCCGGCACTTGTCTGGGTTGTTCAGCAGGTAGCGGAAGTTGCTGAAGGCGCGAGCCTGCTCCCGCGTGACGGTGAGGCTCTTGTTGATGGCAAGGAAGCCGCTGTCCAGGTAGCGGTAGGAGTAGGACTTGACGTGGTTGACGATGGCGCTCTCCTGCTCCCAGCACACCATCACCACGGACAGCACCAGGCAGGTGGTCATCAGCTGCACGCGCTGGCACTTGCGCATCCGACGGAACATCACAAACATCCTGGAGAGTGCCGTCACCCGCTGGCGCTGGCTGCTGTAGGCTGGTCAGCAAGAAGGCAGTGGCGGTTGGGCAACTTGAGAGTGTCGTCGCAGTGCTTCAGGTCAGCGCCGGCAGGGTCGTCCATCCTCGACGGTTCTCAACTCTGCCCGGACATGGAGGCACGGGGCTCGTGCAAAACGTATCGCAGAAATCGCTCACGTGCTCGCCGCCGCCGGCTGACATCTAGTGGTCCACTTCTGGCCCATGACAGCGTAGCTCCTGAAACTGGTTATAGGAAAAGAACAGTTAACTACTGCGGCATCCGTTCAGGACGTGAAACTGCATATTCCTCTTTCTCAAAACAAAGGAAGTTGGTCTTGAATAACGTCCTGTTTTTACACTCACAGTGCTGCCAGATTTAATGGTAGATTTGCCCATCAAGGTATGTTTCTCAAGTTGCTGAAATCATAGTAACGAGATCTCCATCTCTTAAACAAATACCCCATTCTTCAATATTTCCTGCAGGCAGGTTGTAGATTGCTTTTACCATAATTTAACTTGTTTAAGCCTTACGCTGGCGTGGGCAAACTAAAGCACGAGGGTCATATGCCGTCCCTTAAACTTTTTAATCCAGGCCACCCCTGGTCTAAAGGCACAATCTCTCAAAACAGCAAAAAACGTTTTCTTTCCACGAGCCAGCGAGATGAAGTAACAGTCGAAACAGACTTCACACCAGCAGTGATATGTTAAACCTCAACTCCAGGGCCTGCTGTCTGTGGCGTGTTTTGTCGCCTTTTTGGCGGCAACAGAGACACTCGCCTGCCAGACAGTGTGACGCTGCAGGGTGAGGTGAGGGTAGGGGAGGGACACAGCGGCAGCTTGTGCCGCTGGTGGCACGTTGCTGAATGCAAAAAGCCGACGCTGCAAATGTAGCAACGCTAGCAAGGCCACCCCATAATGGAGGGGTTTAAGGCGCGGGCCGGCTGAAATCGCTGAGAGTCACGGAACGTGGGGAAACACAATGGGGCGGCGCCGGACGAGTCGCACTGCACAATAACGGCACGAGAATAGGCTGCTTCCGCCCGGGGCGCCCACGCAGATCGAGTGGGATCACGCTGGGCCCGAGGCTTGGGGCGCTCACTGTGCCCCCCAGGAGCTTTTTTCCACCATTGCTGCACGGCCCTGCGCATAATGGGGTCACTGGCTCAGAATTACTTTATTTTTTATTTTTTTTGCCTCGTTGGTATCCATAATGCAATGCCTGCTTCATGTCCTGCAAAGATATACACGGCTGGTATTGCAGGACCTTCTCTCTTCAGCACATTTTAACTTTTTTTTTTAAACTTTTGGATTATTTTTTTTTGAAAACAACTTCTTCAAAGACTCAACTTCTTCATATTCATCTGGTGCCAGAACATGTAGTCCTATAGTAGTCTGGCAGAGAAGATGATTAGATGTTGATAAACAGATTGGCAATACAGGACTGTGGCCTCTCATATTAAGCAGTTAAGCAAAGAGGCAATTATTAGTCCTTTAAAGAGCTTGTAACACACAAATCACGACACATATTTTGGTTTGGTTTGATTTTATGCAAATGTATGGGAATTCTGAATTCTCAAAAAGGGATCTGTTTTTACAACAGCAGTCAACCACCAGAGCACTGTATAAATGTGTTTTTTCCAACTCAAATAACACAGACAAGAAATAAGAAGTTACTCAAATTAATATCTGTGAACCAGAGCTTTCGGACCCCATGAGCCCTACCACCACCTATTAGTCCATTTACCCTTTCTTCACATGAAAACAAAACAAAAAAAGAGAAAGGTAAATCTTACTTATTTATTTTAAAACAATAAAAAGATTTTAACATCAACTCTTTCCCTTAGCACTAACAATCAAAGAAAAAAAAAAATATATATATATATATATACATACATACACACACACATATATATACATACATATACATATACACACACACATATATATATATATATATATATATATATATATATATATATATATATATATATATATATATATATATATATATATACACACACATATATACATACACATATATATATATATATATATATATATATATATGTATATATGTATACATATATATACATACATACACATATATACACACATATGCACACACACATATGCACACACACATATATACACACATATGCACACACACACATATATATTTACATATATATATATACATACATACATACATACATACATACATACATATATACACATATATATATATATATGTATACATACATATACATATATATATCTTTTTTTTTTTTTAACCAAGCTACAGAATTGAAATAAACCTGCAAGCGGGGTTGATGGGGCGACCGCCTACCCTGGTTGAAAGCAGACGCCGCGCATCCCACCGCGTACCACTCACTCACACACATCTATCCATCTGTCTATCTATCTGTCTGTCTATCCGTCTGTCTGTCCGTCTGTCCGTCTGTCTGTCCGTCCGTCTGTCTCGACATTAGAAGATGTTTTGTTGTTTTCACTTTGGGGCTACATCTGAATGTAACAAATGTGAAATTATTTCTATCTGAACATATCAAAAGAAAAAAAGTCATAATTTTATGAAAACTGGGAGGAGAAAGGAATTTAGGGAGTTTTGTATTTAAAGGAAGTAAATGGTCAAAAATCATTAGCTATGGTAGTCCTAGATTTAAATACAATTTGGAATGTCTGAAAATGTAAATGTACATTATTATGTTGAAAACGTCAAACTATTGTTTGTTTTGCGAAATATTGTTGTTCTGTGATTGTTTGATATAGTGCATTTTTTTTTGGAAACATGAAAAAAAAAACAGCCTAAGGTGGCTTCTATGCACGTTCGTGCACCGTCAAGTGGTTTGACTGGGTGGTTATTCAACTGTCTCAGCCTGTGCGCCAGAGCGGTGCAGCAGCAGCAGCAGGAGCAGCAGGAGCATGTGCGAGGCGGGAGAGCGTTTGAGAAGAGAGTCGTACCATTGATGAGGGGTGCGGGTATTCATTTTCATAATTTTCACTATTTTCAACCCACAAACTACTGTCTCGATTTTGGACATAATTTGAGATTTTTCAAGATGAATCAAAATTATAGAACAATAACTTTTTCACACAACTCTTGTGGTGCCGACTTTTATTTTACGGGTGAACCCCTTAAAACAGTGCCCATGGTGTCCGGATCCTTCACGGCAACGCCTTTCCACTTTTACAACTTTCACAATGTTGCATGTTAGGCGGCTGAAAGTGATTGAGTCATTTACCGGCCAGGGCTCAACTTATTTATGATTCATGGTAGGCTAGACCTACGTTCATGTCAAAGTTTTGAAGAAGCAGTCAAATTAAAAAGCAACTTCCTGTCTATGATGCAAAATAAGGGCACAAAGTGTCACCACAGGTGTGTGGATTACACCAAGCATTTTTATTGAGCGCAATTGACCATACAAGAGCCGCTCTCGTGACAGGTGTACAGCCGACATCGTGACTGTGGACACGTCACATGACTGCTGCAGGACTAGTATTATTTATGTTAAACAGCCCGTCAAGTCGTTCTTCAAATCTTCGAATTTCTCTGAATGCAAGCAGACGTTATGAGACTGTGAGCGTTTTCTTCCGCCCACTAACTGCTCCAGCCTCGAGACCTCCGTGCCGGGGCTGCCTCTAAAACAAGCGCAGTGTAAGCGAACCGTCCGACCCCTGCCACATTTTTCAAAAGTCAATCTATATAAAGATGGATTCCACACGCGCAGAGAAGGGCGGGCCTCGGGGAGGAATTCAAAGCCGAGCGCGAGAGCCGACAGCTCGGAGGGGTCGCTGGGACACTTACCTGAGACTCGCAGGCCGGTCTTCTCTCAGCGACTCTCTACTCCAGCATCCACAATACAGGGAGGCAAATAGTAGCTCTCAAAATCCGGCAATGTCCAAATAGTCTGTATTTGTGTAAATATGCGGCTTCCTGTGAGTGGGTGTGTTTCTTCTGTCCCAGCGGTCGGGTAGCATCTAGTGACTGTGTGTGTGTATGTGTGTGCAGGGCTCACTTTTCCTTTTGTACGCCAACCCCTTTTCCCCTTCGAGTGGGCGTGGCCAGCAGCGGGTTGTGCCCTCAGGTTACCTTCGCACAAACCGTACAGCTGACATCCACATCGCGAGTCGCTCGTGCCGCTGATGTCACTCCTGCCAAGGCAGTGGCCATTCAAAGAATGTTTTTCCAACCATTTAGTTAGCATCTGTGAAACAACATTGACAGGTATTGTCTTCTCTTCTCCCATGCACTTCACCTCCCTTCACAGTGCTTACAGTATTTAAGGGCATGGTCTTAGACAAAACTCAAGAAAAATATATATCATGTGAACCATTTCTTTCAGAAAGTAGACTAAAAAAATTAGCTTAAAGCCACTATATCAAACTGAAGTAGTGATTTTTGCAATTTCAAATATTGCCTCTGTCCTCTTAACGTGAATGCTCTCTGAACACAAACTGCACATTTCACAGAACACACTCATGTACAGCACTGGTGCCTTTTGCACAGCCCATATTGTTAAAAAAATAATCAGAATCACAGTAGTTAAAAGATCACACAATATTCCAGCCACAATATTCTTTCATTGTGACGAGAGGCGACACAGTGTCGCAGTGGTTCGCGCTGCCGCCTCGCAGCAAGAAGGTTGTGGGTTCGGTTCCGGGCCTGGGACCTTTCTGTGTGGAGTTTGCATGTTCTCCCTGTGTCTGCGTGGGTTCTCTCCGGGTTCTCCGGCTTCCTCCCACACTCCAAAAACATGCATGTGAGGTCAATTGGAAACTCTAAATTGTCCGTAGGTGTGCATGTGAGTGTGAATGGTTGTTTGTCTCTATGTGGCCCTGCGATGAACTGGCGACTTGTCCAGGGTGTCACCCTGCCTTCACCCTAAGACAGCTGGGATAGGCTCCAGCAGACCCCCGTGACCCTGAGCTCAGGAATAAGCGGGTATAGAAAATGAATTAATGAAGGAATGTGACGAGAGGAACTCAAAATAATGTTTGTATTTCCTGCCATCAAACACAATGGCTGCCACCGCACTGCTTGTCTTGGTGCATCATCACATATAACTGACACTTCATGCACGGCTTCATCATAAATCTGCGACATGGTTGTTTTTCTAAATTTGAGACATTTTGTGGATAATAAGACATTTTTAGCATGCAAAATATTTTGGAGAAGTAATGGAATTGTTACTTGATAAAGATATATGATAGAGTGTCCGTCCTGAGACTGGTCGGTTGTGGGTTCGATCCCCGGCTGAGTCATGCCAAAGACTGTAAAAATAGTACCCATTGCCTTCCTGCTTGACTACTGCTGGACTTGGAGGGGTTCGATCAGCCAATGATTCCCGGGTGCGGCACTGCTGCTGCCCACCGCATCCTCAGGGGATGATGGGTCAAATTTTGCATCCTTCGGGATGTGACAATCAGTGGGACTTTACATTACTCCGTTCTTAAAAAAAAAAGTAGTTTAATTACAGTAGTGGATTACTCAGTGATAGATTACCCGCCAACACTGCTGCCGAAGCTATGTGGTGGCCACCGCTACCTGATGGCTATCGGATCATTTGAAAAAACGCAGCGAAGGTAAGTTTCGCATGACCGCCATTTCCGCACAAACACAATTGACTGCAGAATCTAACAAACCTCGTGGGAGGAGATCTGCGGAGCTGTCCGTTGAAGCTGGGATTGAAGCAACACATGGTATCACGGTATATTGACTTTAACTTAAAAGTCCAGTGAGCAAAATTTGGCTTGATTTATGATATTTATATTGGGAAAAGCTCAACGTACTTCCCATGAATACATTAATAAAAGTCTATACTTGCAGTACAATAAAAGAATAAGAATATACATAGAGCAATAAGGGTCTTGTTCCTGGTTAGCTGCCATCTTACGCCAACATCTTTTAAGGAAGTCCGCCTGACAGTGCCCTAAATGGAAACAAACTGTCAGGTGGGCGTACCTAATGTTTGGAGATTTTTAGTTTTAGGAAGAAACAGCAACATCAAGTGTTTACTTTTTATATTGCAGCACTCTTTCACCTTCCCGTTTGGGACTCAGTATCCTCCCTCTCCTGCGATTGCCAGTGAACTAAAGTGATCTGCGAGCACAAACCTGGATACCTTGTCACCCTTCTTCTTCGTTGGTTTATTTAAGGATGCGAGCGTTCATTCTAAACACGAAATACGCTGTCAGACAGGCTGGGTTGTCTATCCCCAGCTTCCATAGAAATATGGCTGTGAAAGATGGCAGCTAACTGGATTGCAGATATATATATATATATATATATGTGTATATATATATATATATATATATATATATATATATATATATATATATGAACCGTTCTGAGGGTAGGAAAAAAATTACTTTTATTGTACCGTGAGTATACACTTTTATTTATGTATTTAAAGGCTGTATGTTAAACTTTTACCAATATACAAATCATAAATTAGGCCAATTTTTACACACTGCAACTTTAAATACTGGGCTTCCTTACAAAAATGCACATACTGGACCTTTAATTGTGGAAATTCTCTGATGTAGCATGAGTGGGAATGTCAACACCCATCCAGGTATTCAGTTGATGTATTTTGGTCTTCTTTTTACCTATCAAGCAAAATGAAAAGAAAAATTACTTCATACTTCTGCAAATATCCAATTCAAAGGTCCTCATGATATATAGCTATTAAAAATAATATTGCAAATAAGTAGAAACATCAGCATTGTCTCAGATTTTTTTTTTTTTTACATTAAATGTGCTGAATCTCTTAGTTTAAATTAAAATGTGCAAAAGCAATCTAAACAAAAACATATAGCTCCAAAATAAGTACAATGAGGTCACTCTTTTGTAATTTGTGCCCTGAGTTGCATTCGCCTCAGACGTCATTTCAGCAGCAGTGATCTTACCTGTGAGTTCGGTAGCCGACCATCTAAAAATACACAAAATGACCTGATTAGAAGAAAACTCAGAGTCAGAAGGTCACAACAGTGCAAGACGTATTCAGGTGAGCATATGCAGGCCTGGACACTCGAAGGGGTTTAAAAAGGTGTGTGAAGACGACGTCTTTCTGTACATACTGTCTTCTGCACAAGTCGTATTTTACTCTAACCAGTTTTTTGGCCTCTGCCCAAATTGGAAACAAAACCTCATGTATTGTTTTTGTTTTTTTGTTTTTTACACGTGTGGCAATGAAAGTTCTATTTACAAGTGCAGGTTTGAATATGCAACACAGACAGCGCCGAACAGATTTCTTCATGATTAACAACAGGCTGTTGTCCTCTTCAAACAAATGCTGCATTTATCAGTGGCTGTGCCACAAAGCTTGTGCACAACATTGATAAATATTGAATTATTAAACAGGATGTTTTTTGTGTTCTGCTAGAGGTGAAACAACCTACATGCAAGTTAATAATAATAATAATAATAATAATAATAATAATAATGATGATAGATAAATTCACAATAAATTTACCTTAAGTGTCACATTATTCAGAGGTTAAAAAGGTTGTATGGAACTGGGGAAGGAAATTTAAATCTTTCCAATCCTTGTCTTTTTTTTGGCGTACTGACCCACGTCGGTGGCAGTATCAGTTGCGAAATGCAGAATAAAAAATATGTACAGAATAACATAAGATAAAGATATGATAACAATACATTATACAACATGAAAAGTTGGCAATTACAATTGGTGCACTGTGTAAATTATTTGCACATAAGAGATATATGGTGTTGAGGGCATGTCCCACCTGGGTGGGTGAGGGGTGAACTGAGGCATACAGTGAATGTAAAAAAAAAGGTATTCTGCTTACTTTTTTATTGAATAAGTGGAATGAAGGGACAGTCACAAGTTTTCAATGAGTGCAAGGGCCCCATTAGACATACTGTCCCTGAGTCTGTTTGAGGCCAGTTTCCACAGTGTCCTGAACCTCCGACCAGGGGGTAGCAAGTGATATCGCACAAATTTCTGTTGTCACATCATCTAAACAAAATTTGTTTTCCATTCGATTTAATCCCAGTACCTACCGGGAATTAATAGAATGTAAACTGATGTATTATTGTGTAAAGGAATCACTTTAAGCTGTACTGTACAGCTGTATTGATATCCATACCACTTGTTATTAGACAGTAATATGAACCCCCGTCACCATATTTGCACTGGAAACCCATTAAGTGGTTGGACTGATGCTGACGCTTTGTTTGAGACCAGATGGACTTGTGTTTTATTCAGGGCTACACATTATCTAAAAACAAGTGGATGTTCTGAAACGCCTGGAATTTTTTAATTTTTAATTTTTTTTAAATTATGAACAAAAAAGTAAACTCTGCCTTTAAGTATACTGGTTATTCTGTTGATCTGCCATGCAGCTTGATTACCCACACCCACACGCACTAAACGTTAAAAGATTAAATGACTGTGAGTGTACTTCAATAAAGGCAAAGGGCACATGTGTATTATCAAAATAGATTTTATTCTAGACCTTAAAATCTGAGCGTTTTATTCCAACAGTCAGATCAGGAGGCAACCAAACGAGTGAAAGAGAAAGCAGAACAGAAGACAGAAGTGGGAGGGGTATAGAGCACACAATGCAAGAAAAAAGGAAAAAAAAAATAAATCTGAAAATCATATTTACATTTTATGCTTTATAATACAGAGACAATTTAAATCCAGATTTGATGTTTTTTTTGTTCATTTTCTGTACGTTACTACAAATAAATCAAAATTACAAAAATGTCTGGAGGAGTAAAAAACCTTCGGTGGCCACTCCGACATAGCAAAGATGGAGGTTTAACATTGGCCCTGTGGAGAGGAACAAAAAAACAGAAAAACAGAATCGCCAATGCATTTGAATGCAGTGTAAAAAGCTTTGTTGTCTAAAAACAAAGCCGTTATAAAAAACCATTTCACCATCATAGACGTCTTGTTTCGTGGTTCAGTGCGTTTCTTCTGCCGACCGTTGAAGCAAACCACAACCTTTTTTTTTTTTTTTTTTGGTAGGAGGGACAAAGTGAATGTGAGCTGTGATTGGCGCTATGATGGCGGGAATGGAGTCTGGTTGAGCTGGCTGTTAGACAAGAACCGGAACCCAACCAACGACTCGCATGTTACACAAGACGCCTGCATCTGTTCTCAGAAGCATTTAGAGCAATGGATGCCTGCGATACTTCCATTCTCAATTTTCATTTTATTCATTTACTTTTTTTTGCTTAAGTGCAGAATAGGCCCTTCACCAAAGGGCAGCTGCTCTTCTTCCTTAATTTCAACCATGATGTGTGACGGTATTTTATCAGTAAGAATCGTTTCTAACTTTCAAAGACCCAACTCTTGGTTTTACGAGTGGTGCAGCGCAGCCAAAATCTCCCGCTCATGGGCAGAACGTCTAGAGAGGACCACACCACACTGCGTTTGTGTCCGTTCGTCTCCCACGCTGGACACAATGGCCACACTGGCCGAGTGTCCAGCGTGGCTCCAGAGTCTGGATGCTGTCGTCTGCTCAGCCTGGGACAGGGAAAGCTGCGCACCTAACACAACAGATGCGTGAATGATGAACGACACAAAAGGAGGACTATATTCGGATTAAAAAAAACAAAAAACAAAAAAAACCAAAAAAAAAAAAAACAGTTTCTGTAATTTACATTTTATTTATTAAATGCTTTCTGCACAACCGTCTTGAGCGGCTGAGCTTGTTGTTTGTTTTGGGGGTGTAAAAACAACAACAGAAAATTAGTCTCAATTACAAAAGAAAAAAACAGCACAATATTCAGGGTAATTCAGGGTGTCAATATTACCAATCAGCAAATTGAAAAATATTTTTTAATTGCAATAGTTCTGGTGAATATAAAAGACTGAAGCATCCAGTGTGCAAAGGCCGTTATGCCGGAACATTGGCTCAGTGCCACGTGACTTCCTGCATTACAAATAAGCCGTTTCGGGTATCGTGTAAGCGACTATTGAGCAGAGCTGAAAACAATGCAACTATATTTCAAAACAAACCAAAGCAAAAACCCTGTACAGGAAATGAGCAACGCTGAGGGTCTTGGTGTCAGAATGTTTAATGACCAAGCAGATGCAGCAGCTCAGTCTGATTATCGTTCAGCAAACGTTTGCAACAAGCCGTCGTGGGAGGAGGAGGAAAGCTTCCGCAGTCGGCCCCAAATGTGATCAAAATTTCTGAACACACACACACACACACACACACACACACACACACACACACACACACACACACACACACACACACACACACACACACACACACACACACACACACACACACACACACACACACACACACACGCGGCTGATGGGAACCTGAACAGAATTGCATGTTGCAAGTGATATGGATGGCCGTTGAGCCTGGGAGTTGGAGCTGATAAGAACTTTGCCTGAAAGGTAGAAAAAGAGAGCACAGCTCACCGTAACCTTCGCTTCGCAGCTGCAGTTGAACATATTTTGATCAGAATGCAATCAGCTGGGTGCCATGAGAGCAGAGGTGCAAACACGATGCATCTCGAGCAGCAGCAGCAGCAGCAGCAGCAGCAGATGACAGCTGAGAATGGAGTCGTGACAAAAGTGTCCCAGCATCAAAGTGGATGAGAACAGCATTGATGTGGACACGGGAAACGGATCATTACCGCCAGCTGGTCGTCAGACACGACTGCAACCTGATCACAAAGACACACGTTCAGAATGAGAATTCCCTCTCCAGGCTTCCAAGCAAGAATCACTGTCTGCAGCCTGTCAGCAAACTCCCCCGCAGAGACGCCCATCCTTTGCCTCCTTTGCTTGCTCCACTTTTCTCAAACTACGTGCTAAAATGCTTTCAGTACCCCCGACACCCCCGTGAGGTTAAAGAGGGCACCGCCACCTCCACCCAGGCGTTGGCTCTGCCCTCTGACACCGCCTTGTTTTGGTGTCTTTTCAAACACGCGGAAGGTCCAACAAAACAGCAGTTTGAGCCGGAAGCTAAAAGCCGGCCCTCCAGCAGGAGGCAGTAAACAGAGGGCTAAGTATGCCATTTCCTGAAGATCTAGTGTTTTTCTTTTTCCTCGCCAATTTAAAAGTATGAGGCCGTCCAAGATTGAAAATAAAGATGTGATGAAGCGTGTAATAAGGGACCTTTAATGTATAACCTGTTTTACAGATGTTAAAAAAAAAAATGGAGCAGACAACTTTCTAAACTGTCTCTGGCTCCACAGCTGCATTTCCCGAACCTTAAAGACTGCAAAGAAGTGGTGGAGCGCTTCCCACCGCTCAGGCGCTCTGAGCTGCCACCTGGTGAGCGGCGCCAAAGCCGGAGGCGGCGGCACGAACCCCCAGTCCGCCACAACACTGTCCACACCGCGCCAGCCGCTGGCGGAGACGACTCGGGAGGGCGGGGACTGAACCTGAACCAGGGAGCGTTTGATTGGCGGCCGCTCCATCCAGACGGATGCTTCTGTGCGCTCGTCTTCATGTCCCAGAGGTGAGTGCGAGCGGCCGCGTGGTCCACGGGTGCTGGCGGCCCGGCGGCCGAGTGTGTGTGTGTGTGTGTGTGGGGGGGGGCGGGGTTGTGTGGCTGTGTGCGTCTGGTGGGACTACAGCAGTGTGGTGGACAGGCAGGGACAGTCAGTCATTTTGGCTATGTACACATTCGTAGTCGGTCCATGGCTCCCGCAGACTAGTGTCATTTCCTCAGGTCTAGCACGCACACCTGCAGTGGGGGTGGGGGGGGGGGGTAGGACACAACAAGTGGTCAACATCCAGGATGCAGCTGGGACAGACTGGTGGGCCACAATGGGGTGTAAAGCGGAGCAGATGGATGGAGTGCTTTGGTGACATCTCAGGAAACATGATGTGCTTTAATGTCAACTGAAAATGAACATAAGCGTTCCAACACAATATGTGCCTTTGAAGCGCCCTGGTATTCGGCCCTTTATTGAAATGACTGGGGACGCACCGGTACCACTATTGAACAAGGAGAGTACTAGTACTTGCATTTCAGTACTCACAGATACCGATACTGAGTACTTCATAAGGCATTATACAATTTCTTTGACCCCCCCCTCCCCCATAGATGTTATTGTGCGCTATATAAACAACGCTCCTCAGCAAGTTGCACTGCAGTGCAAACACAAATTCAACAAAAGTGTCATATACATACATACAGTTGTGCTCATAAGTTTACATACCCTAGCGGAATTTATGATTTCTTCGCCATTTTTCAGAGAATATGAATGATAACACAAAAACCTCTCTTTCACTCATGGTTCGTGCTTAGGTGAAGCCGTTTATTATCAGACAACCTTATATAATGTAGGCCTGGGCGATATGGCAATTTTTTTTATCACGATATGTTTTCTTATATTGCTCAATGTCGATAATTATCACGATATGAATTTTTTTTTATCAATAATAGTTTTAATATTAGTATTCTCCTTGGACCGCAAAGAAACCAGAAGGATTATTTTTATATATTTATTGTTAGAATGTATGACAATACAAAACATTCAACAACAACCCGACAGAACCAAGACGTTTGTATGATTTTTTACATCTTAGATGTACTGAAAAAAATAACTTAAATGTTGAGGATTATGCGTCTTGTTTTTAACATCTCTCAAACATTTTAGGGGTAGTGTACTAAACTGATTAAATAAAATAAAAACAAAAATAAAAAGAGGTACAGACAGACAGTACAATATTGCACGTCACTGCTCTGGTTATGTTTCTGTACCGTGTCGATTTTTTTCTTGTACGGGGTAGCTGCGTTAAAGACTGACTGTATTGTTGTTTGACGAGCAACTGTTTGCTTAGCACTGTCGCTAGCTAGGCTACTGCTACTGCTAGCGGGAGTATCATGCAGAACACTCCCCCTGGGCTCTTGCAGCAGTGCGTTGTTTTTAACATTACCTGCAGGGAGGCTAGCATGAAAACGTAAACTCTGGCTTTCATACCATTCTTTATCGTGGTAATTTTTGAGATGTTGAAAGAGGTTCGTGGTGTTTCCCGTTTTGCTTGGAACTGTTCTCCGACATGATTTGCACTTAGCGTCAGCCTGTACTTTGTCGGACCTGAGGTAGCCGACAGTTTCTTCACTTCCCTCGACTTCTGATTGCTCCTCGCTACATGTTCCTATAACTAGATTTAGTGGACGGCTGTGTGTGTCTCCCATCTGAGTTGTTGTAAGCGAGAGGAGGCGGGTGGAGGGAAGGAAGCACGCCGTTGTTTCTCTGCTGGGATTGGCTGTTCATTTAGCACGCGCTTGTTTCTCTCCTGTGGGATTGGTTGGGTTATCGAAATAACAGCTCATGCATTTATCATCGTTATCGTGGAGTTTTTAATCGTGAATATTATCGTAATCGTTTTATCGCCCAGGCCTAATATAATGACAACAGAAATTACACAAATGACCCCGATCAAAAGTTTACATACCCTTGAGAGTTTGGCCTGATAACATGCACACGAGTTGACACAAATGGTTTTGAATGGCTACTAAATGTAACCATCCACACCTGTGATCTGTCTGCTTGTAATCAGTGTGTGTATAAAGGTTCAATGAGTTTGTTGGCTCCTGACAGACCCTTGCACTGACATCTCTGGACTCTGAGTCATGGAGAAAGCAAAAGTCAAAAGATCTACGGGAAAAGGTCATTGACTGTATAAAACAGAAAATGGAAATAAGAAGATATCCAAGGAACTCAGAATGCCAATCAGCAGCGTTCAAACTCTAATGAAGAAGTGGAAAGTGAGAGATTCTGTTGAAAACAAAACCACCATCACGTTGACCAACAAAACTTTCTGTCACAACTGCCAGGAAAATGTTTCGAGATGCAAAACCCCCCACCCACAGATTACTTCAGCTGAAATACAGGACTCTCTGAAAAAAGTTGTGTGGATGTTTCAAGGTGCACAATAAGGAGGCACTTGAAGAAAAATGGGCTGCATGGTCGAGTCGCCAGAAGAAAGCCATTACAACGCCAATGCCACAAAAAAAATCCTGCTTGCAATATGCCAAACAGCACAGAGACAAGCCTCAAAACCTCTGGAACAAAATCATTTGGAGTGATGAGACCAAAATTGAGCTTTTTGGCCTCAACCATAAATGTCACATTTGGAGAGGAGTCAACAAGGCCTATGATGAAAGATACACCATTCCTACTGTAAAACATGGAGGTGGATGGCTGATGTTTTGGGGATGTGTGAGCTACAAAGGCACGGGAAACTTGGTTAAAATTGATGGCAAGATGAATGCGGCAGCTTATCAAAAAATATTAGAGGAAAATTTGCACTCATCAGCCCAGAAGCTGTGCATGGAGCGTACTTGGATATTCCAACATGATAATGATCCAAAACACAAAGCCAAGGTAACCTGTCATTGGCTAGAGCAGAATAAAGTGAAGGTTCTGGAGTGGCCATCTCAGTCTCCTGACCTCAATATCATTGAGCCACTCTGGGGAGATCTCAAGCCTGCAGTTCATACAAGACAGCCCAAGAATTTACAGGAACTGGAGGCCTTTTGCCAAGAAGAATGGGCAGCTTTACCATCAGAGAAAATGAAGAGCCTCATCCACAACTACCACAAAAGACTCCAAGCTGCCATTGATGTTAAAGGGGGCAATATGTTGTATTAAACACTGGGGTATGTAAACTTCTGATCGGGGTCATTTGTGTAATTTCTGTTGTCATTATGATTTAAAAAGAGTAAACACGGTTGTCTGATAATAAATGGCTTCACCTAAGCACAAACCATGAGTGAAAGAAAGGTTTTTGTGTTATCATTCATATTCTCTGAAAAATGGCAAAGAAATCATAAATTCTGCCAGGGTATGTAAACTTATGAGCACAACTGTATACAACTGGTATCGGTGCTGTGGTCTCGGCTCATATTTTACAAGTACGAGTAGAGTACTCAACTCCGGTATCGGCACCAATACCCAATACTGGCATAGGGTATCGGCGCATCCCTAGAAAACGACTCTTAAAACACTGAAAAAATGGATGAAATACAGCTATTTTATGATTTACTGAATATGAATAGAAATTCTTCAAGTTCAGCAGGCTGGATTAAAAAGCTTAACGGGCCGCATATGGCCCCCGTGCCGTAGTGTGTCCACGCCTTATCTCGTCACAGCAGCACCGGTCCAAATCAGCAATGCAAAGGGAAAAATGTTTGAGAAACAGTTGGCTTTTGTTTGTTAAAGGCAAGGCAGGTAGGTATATTACACATTACGCAACACTGGGATCCTGCTAATCTGCAGGAACCCAGTGAATGATTCACTGCACTGCACTGCACTGAATTCTCTACAACAGGGGTCAACCAACCACCGGGCCGTGGACCAGTGCCGGTCCGTGGGTCATTTGGCAGCGTTCAAACTCTAATGAAGAAGTGGAAAGTGAGAGATTCTGTTGAAAACAAAACCACCATCACATCGACCAACAAAACTTTCTGTCACAACTGCCAGGAAAATGTTTCGAGATGCAAAACCCCCCACCCACAGATTACTTCAGCTGAAATACAGGACTCTCTGAAAAAAGTTGTGTGGATGTTTCAAGGTGCACAATAAGGAGGCACTTGAAGAAAAATGGGCTGCATGGTCGAGTCGCCAGAAGAAAGCCATTACAACGCCAATGCCACAAAAAAAATCCTGCTTGCAATATGCCAAACAGCACAGAGACAAGCCTCAAAACCTCTGGAACAAAATCATTTGGAGTGATGAGACCAAAATTGAGCTTTTTGGCCTCAACCATAAATGTCACATTTGGAGAGGAGTCAACAAGGCCTATGATGAAAGGTACACCATTCCTACTGTAAAACATGGAGGTGGATGGCTGATGTTTTGGGGATGTGTGAGCTACAAAGTCATCAGGTCGTCTTCACCACAGCGATAAGCTTAAATGCAGACCCGCGCCCGAGAATACCGACGCATTCAGGACAGGTGTGTGCAACCTATGGCCCGGGGGCAATATGCGACCTGTTAAGATTTTTAGTCTGGCCCACCGAACTTGAAGAAATTCTATTAACAGTAAGAAAGTCATAAAATAGCTGTATTTCATCCATTTTTTCAGTGTTTTAAGAGTCATTTCAATAAAGAGCTGAATGCCATGGGGCTTCAAAGACAGATATTGTGTTGTACATTAAGACATTGAGAAAGGCTGTACAAGAGGGTTTCACTGCCAAATTATTATTTGTCATTCTTGTTATCATTTTCTTTTTTGATGAAGCCTAATCACTCAAAATGATGTAATCGATCACTTTCATGTAGAGTTTATTTTTTCAATTTGTGATTTGACATTTTGTACGGGAGATTCCTAATATTTTGCACTGTGGGAATATTTTATTGCTGCACTTCTAGTTTTTGCATGTGCGTTGGTAGCTTCTTGTAATGAAGCGGACAGGTGCCATGCTAGCATGCTGTCAAGACTAGAAACTGCTGTGAAAAGTGGTGATGGTTGGCTTGAGTCAGCGTTTTTCAACCACTATGCTGCTGCACACAACTGGACCGTGAGACAATGCAGGTGTGCCATGAAAAATTATCCAATTTTATTTTAATGGTTTAAAAAAAATAACATTTGATTGTGGAGTGACTGTGCTTTGCAAAGAATGGAGGCCTACTGTCCTCCCTCAATTCCGCCCAGGATATCTGCTTTGTGTGCATCTAAACAGACCCAGGTTTCATACAGGGTGAGTATAAATAAATTGAGACTATATTGTTATCATTAGGCTAAAGAAGGGTCACTTTCTAATATTTTCGGTTGGTGGTGTGCCATGGTATTTTTTCCAATGTAAAAAATGTGCCGTGGCTCAAAAAAGGTTGAAAATCGCTGGCCTAAATAAAATGTACTGTTTAAATTCAGAAATTAAGGTTTTACGAGCTTTTATGATTACAAAGTGTCCAGGAACCAACAACCATAACCGCAACCGTAATTCCAATTACGGTTAAATGCTTTGTTGTTGGTTAATGGGAAATCCCTGATAATAACCTCTGCCATGCCAACAAGACTGAGCTACCTTTACAACACAGTCACACACCTTCCTGGCAGGGCTTTTTATATGGGGTGGTGGTGCTTGCAACCGCCATAAAAACAGTGGCCAATGGGTATTAAAAGGTTGTTAAATGCTCCTCCTGTGTGTGTTGTAGCAGAACTTACCGATCCATCTGACGCACTGGCTCCGACTTTATCACCCGTGGCGTTCCAGCACACCTCAAAGATCCCTCCAGTCCCCCGGTAGCTGTGAACTAAACACCCAGTCTGCGCACACGCACACACACACACACACACACACACACACACACACACACACACACACACACACACACACACACACACACACACACACACACACACACACACACACACACACACACACACACACACACACACACACAGTTAGGCAGTGAGTGAGGACAGAGGGCATCAAGGCAGCTTCTGGGGCCTGGAGTCAGGCGTCACACCTGGGTGTTCCAGATGTGGACACACTTGTCGAAGGAGCCGCTGGCCAGGTGGCGGCCGTCAGGGCTGAAGGCCACGCTGTAGACGGGCTCCTGGTGGCGGGTCAGCGTGTGGATGCAGACGCCACGCTCCACATCCCACAGGCGCACCGTGGAGTCGAAGGACGCGCTGGAGGAGAGGGCGGGAGTGAGCGGAGTGAGCAGAGGGCGGGAGTATGGCGAGGCGGACGGGCAGGAAGCTATTAGTGGCCTGGAATCATCCCATGTGTATGTAGAGGAAAAATAAGCTTGGGACCAAGTGTCAGATTGAGTTGCTATCGTGCAAAGGACACAGGGCCATATACACGTTTCATTACTGTTTTACCTCAAGTTAATTTAATGAAAAATAACTTCCTATAAGTCTTTACACACCGGGCAAAAGGCGACGTGCTTTCCAATTTGAGTATCCTAGTTCATAGTAGATAATATATAGGTCAGGTGATAACGCAGCGGTGCAGGTGGAAGATGTTTGCTTAATAAGTAGCGGTTACAAACCGTTTTTTGACCACGTTATTCAAGTTCCTGTTGCCATAAAAGAGTTTGTTTTTCTTTGGTTTAAATCTGTTCTGAAAAGCTTTCTGAATGAGAAAAACATCCAAAGAACGAAAGATATGATTTTTTTTTAAGTGTGGCGACCGAGAAATGTTGTTTTATGTGCGTAAAATGAACCACCGCCTTCTACACACTCATTGTGCACGTTCAACGAGACGCTGAAAGACTTTTCAAAGCAAGAGTATGACTGTGTCACCGCAGGAATGACAGGACCAGCATTAATAAAGAGGTGACGGTTAACTTGGTGAGCCGTGGTCTGACTAGCTGAAATGTTCCTCAGACGTCCCTGCTCCCAGTTTAAACTCTGTCACGCAGGGCTGACATGGGAATGATAGAGGGAAGTGGGGCAGGTTGCCGGTGCCCACCTGGCCAGCATAAGGTTGGCATTGGGGTTGTTGGTTCCTGGGCCGGTGGGGCTCCACTTGATGGTGTAGATCTCTTTGCTGTGGGCCTGCAGGTCGTGGACACACGAGTCCTGCTTCATGCTCCAGATCTAGACGCGACGCACACAAACGTTAGCGAGCCGCTAACACAGATTGTGCTGACACAAATGTAGTTGGGGGGTGGGGTGGGGGTAAGGCTGACCTTCAGTGTCATGTCGTCGGAGCAGGAAGCCAGCAGACTGCCGGTGGGATCCCACTTGATGGCGTTCACCTCGTTCTACAGGGAGAGGATGAGAACGATGACTTGCAAGGATAAGCGCAGCACATTCATGAGATTGATTTTACAAGATGTGTGTTACAAGAACACAAGATGAATTCAGCCAGATATAGAAGCAAACTGATCCGGGACCGCAGTTTAGCAGCTGGTTAACTCAGCTTGTCCAACAGATTAGTTTCTTTGTCTCTATAGTGCTGCATGTCTTACCATGTGACCATGTTATTTGTGCATATTATGTAATCCAACAGTTTCATGTGCACAACTTGAGAACACATTACTTGACTTCACAAGAGTCTACATGGGCGTCTCCGTGTTGACTGAAGAGCATTTTAACCCGCTGGAGACAGGACAGAGGAGAAGAGAGCACACAACGTCTCCTTCATCCTGGTATGCAGATGCTACATGTGCGCCCTCTCCTGGCTATTCCTAAAACAGCAGTTGGGTGCACCGTCTGCATTCACAGCTCTTTGGCTTGCAGGAAGCGCCAGGAGAAACCTCACCAGGAGTGCTTGGTGAACACATGTTCCAACTATGCACCACTTTCATTGTGCTTGTTGCACTTGCTTTGTGTAACTTTACACATAATACTATCAAAATGTCAACACGTATCACAGTCAGAAATGTACATATGGCTAAACCTCTACATGAAGTAAGTCACCGCAGGCATGAAGCAGCAGTGAGCCAGGATGACATCTGGCTGCAAGCTGCATCTGCCCTCCCCACCAGAGAGCTCGCACCCCAGAGGCTCGGCCTTACCGTGTGGCCCTGGAAGGTCTTGACAGGTCTGTCCTGACCCAGCTTGCACACATGGATGCACATGTCTGTGCTGCAGGAGGCAAATGTATTGTTGCTCTGCCAGTCCACGTCTAGAGCCGGCGCTGTGGGAGGGAAGGGAGAGCCAAGAGCGGCAATGAATGGGTGGAAGGGAGAAACTGGCTAATGGAGGAGAACTGACATTTTAAATTCTGTTTTGACCCCAAAGTGCAGCCAATTCTTGCTAATCTGTAATATAAAATATATTCATTTATATTATAATAATGTATCTTTAAAAGTTCAGTGTGTAAAATTTGGCTTGATTTACATTCATAAAAATGCATACTTGAAGTACAATGAAAGTAATTAGAATGGTTCTCATATATAAGAAGATACATAGAACAGCGGTGATCCTCCATGAAACGCACTGTCAGGCGGGCTTCCTGAAAGATTTTACACACTGGACCTTTAAAGCAGCTCTAGGTAACTTTTGGTGGAAATGGCGAAGTGAGGAAGTAAACACGCTGCAGCGCTAGTTTACTGATGGGGGAAAATACAAATAGTGGCCTGGCTGGAGCGCTCGTATGTGTTCAGGAAAAACACCAATATGAAATGCAAAACATTGACATTGACAATAATGTTGTAGCAAATGTTCAACACTTTCATTACTTTGTCTTTCATCGAGGTTATGGTTCAATTCCGTCATTTTATACTCTTAAACCGCCTCTAAATAAACGTGTGACGTTGCCGTATAGTGGTTCGTCCGGCGTGTCGGTCGCGCTTGAAAGTTACGCAGTGCAGTTACAGCCGGCACCCCCCCCACCCCCCTTCACTGCCGAGGCGGCACCAGTGATCCTATTAATGGTTTATCTCCCGCTTTACTGAGTTTGGAATCATCATTTTATGGTGGAAAAGTTACCTAGAGCTGCTTTAAACGATGACTTCACCACCACTTACCCGAGTGGAAAGGAAACTGCTGCTTTGCTTCTCCGGTGTGGGCGTCCCAGATAATTGTGGTCTGAGAGGGAAGACACAGCAACAGCGCACGTTGCAAAGAGACAGAACCAATACTGACATATGGGCAGTTGTAAATTAACAAGCAAATGCAAATCTGTGTTTACCACTGGAACGCAAAACACATTTTACTGAGTGTGTGTGTGTGTGTGTGTGTGTGTGTGCGTGTGCGTGTGTGCAACAGTCACCTTGTCAACGCCAGCACTGAGAATAAAATTTCCTTTCTTATTCCACTTAAGTGCAAATATTGGACCTTTATGCTGACCCAAAGTACTGGCCAGGTTTCCTTCAGAGGGAGAGGAAGAAGATGTTGAGAGGTGCAACATGTCACATGACAGACAGAATGAATAAATCTTACCATCTTTTGTCCATATTCTGGCGAAGCCGTCGTACGAGCCTGTTGCAAGCAATGTTCCCTCGCTCTGAAAGAGAGTTTCTTTCATTTTAAGGTTCTGTCGTCACACTCGCTGACATTGCTGGAATAGTTTCAAACAGGTGCCGATGAATCAAATCAATGTTTCCTGTCGTACTTAAATTAAGCATGTGTCACATAAACCTGTCAGACTGGAGAATTTGTACGATGCCCAACAGGCCAGATCAGGTCTGAACGACTGCTTTTGTTTCCGACTATATTTAGTAGCTCTCACTTGAATGTAGAGCAGGGACAAATAAGATCCTAATCTCTTCCTATTCCACTGAATAAAGCTTTTGAGGGTCATTTTCACAAGCACAGAGAAGCACACATGTAACATGTACAGTCAGGCAGTAACCATAGCAACGACACAAACAGCTCAACACAAACTCAGTCTTCAGCCTGAAACTGGGTCGTCTCAGTCCGGCTCTGGACTTTACCTAAAAGAACCACCGCTGGATAAAAACCCAGTCACTCTGCTCTTGGAGCCAGATTTGAAGAGAAACACGTTGCCCAGGTCACATTCTAAAGCACACACAAACACACACACACACGCTCACATTCCAGTCTAGTGAGGTGACGTCTTTGTTGCTGGGTACGTCCTGGCCGCCTTCCCGTATGCAGTGCCTCAAGACCAGCTGGGTCGATCCACCTGTGCTGTTCTCGCTCAGGTTCCAGATCCGGGCTGTCGAGTCACCGGACCTGCACAAGGCCAGTAGAAACATTAGGGGCCGCCGGCACCACCGATGGTCAGCAGGCAGTAGTTTTAGAACAACTAACAAATTAATAAAGCAATAACTGTGATAAGATCAGCAGCATCAACATAGCTTTTGTAACAAATAGTAAAATAGGTTTGTCTTGGAATCAATAAATCTTGAAGTTCTCTAAGCAGAGTGGACATTTGGAGAGTGCATATTAGATGATTCCACAAAAGCAGAAAAGTTTCAGTTGGGTGTAACCTGACAGAGAACTGCGGTGCCTTTATGCAAAAATATTGAACTGCATTTGTTGCAAAGTGCACAGAAATGTGACGGTTCCGAGGAGGAGGAGGAGGAGGAGGAGGATGGGGTTGAGGTGGGACTACTGACCCGGAGGCGAGGAGGTCGTTCACTGGGTTCCATGCACAGATAAAAACCTCTGATTCATGGCCCCTCAGGACCATGGCTTTACTCTGGGGAATCTCCACCTCCCTGTCCACCTCCATCATGTCTGAGTGGTGATCTAGAGGGGCAGAGGAACAAAGCCATCATCCAAGTTTACATAATGTGCCATTCTGTCAGTAGACCCCCGATATTCCGCATTTCTGAGGGACTCATAAATAAATCATAGGCATCATGGAAAATTGTGAAGAGACTCAAGGAGCAGCCCAAAAAACCCTTTTATTTTGAAAAGCTGGTCACTAGCTGAAAAAAACCCAAACTGACTTATTGTGAAAGCACAGCCCTCAGAATGTCCTCAGCTATCCTGATCATAACTTACATCTCATGATGCCACAACTCCAATTTTGCAAAATACCATCCACTGGTGTCTGTTCTGAGTCTGTGCCAAATGTTTGTAGAGTATCTGAACATGTGCAACCTCATCAAGCAGTGACTGACTTACTGGCTAAGGCATGGGAACCATTTTCTTCCCCGTTGGCAGCTCCCTCTCCGTTCTTGGTTCCTCCCTGCGACCCCGAGCTGCTGCTGCTGCTGCTGCTGCTGCCGCTGCCTGCCGCCTGTTGCTGTTGTTGCTGTTGCTGCTGCTGGGCCAGCTTGTCCCTGTAGGCCTGCTGTCTGGACTGCACCACGTCTGGCATCACGGCATCGATCAGAGACAGAGACTCGATAGGCCGCCCGTCAAATAAGGTCCCGTCCTGCAGAGATGGCAAGCACGTTTTCTTTGTTTTTGTTTTTTTAATGTTTTGTTCACAGAGAAACTTGGGCCTAGACAGACGTGAGCTGGAAGCTCTTCTTCCTCTACATCGCACCATTACACTAATTATCACTTCATTTTTACGATGGAGCCTGACCTCATTGATGCTGACTTCGGCCTCCACGTACTGCAGGCCCTTCTGGATGATGGAGATGAGGGCAGCAGGGGGCACCAGAGCTCCATTAATGTTGGACTGGCTGATGTGGCTTTCTATGCCAAAGGTGAACGCAGAGTGGGAGAAGCCTGGAAAAAGGTTTCCACAGTTGAGAGAGCAGGATGGAGTCAAAGTTTAATAGAGCTGAGACTTTATGCTGAGAGGATTCCTTTTTAAGCAGACGCCCTCGGGCAATGCCGCCAGGACGTCCAGCGGTTACCTGACTCTTGCAGGTATCGATAAACCAGGAAGTTGACCTCATCGCTGCTTATGCTCATTTTGAGTCCTGGTGATTAAACCATTGGGTCAGCACAGGATAGGAGCCTGTAAAAACAAACCACAGAGATCAGAGTCTGACTGCGTCTGGAGTCTGTGACACTTGCAGCTGAGATGAAAGGTGCTTTAACAGTGTGCATTAGCGCCCCACAGAAAATAAATGCATAATTAAAAGCCAGATGGTGTTGGGTGAAACTAAGACGGGGAGTAAGTGAGCACACACACACACACACACACACACACACACACACACACACACACACACACACACACACACACACACACACACACACACACACACACACACACACACACACACACACACACACACACACACGTTTTGCAGTCTAGTGGTAAACACATTGATTTGCACACACACGCGTTACAATACAAGCTCGCTCAGTCGCTTACAGGTGAACTCGCCCAACCTGGAGAAAAAACTGCAGAGAGGAAACCGTAAACAACACCAACGGAGTCGAATTTGTCTTTTCCAATTACGTTTCATTTCTTTCACATTTACAGGTTTTACAAGACTCAGTCTTCCTGCTTCTCAGCAGGGTGCGCCATTCATTCAGCTACAACTGCAAATAATTACCAACACTTCTGTTGAGGCAGGTGGGATGTTTAAACTAAACTGAACATTTCCAAAAGATGGGCATTAAACCCTCAGTGACAATCAACGGGACATCCAGGCTCCCTATTTATTCATGTAGAGCGCACAGCATTGAACCTCGAGCAGGAGAGTAAACAGGAGCTCTCGACGCACTGGGACGCAGCTCTGGGACAGAATCTGCTCTGTTTCTGAAACACCAGCCGACAGAGTGTCGACAAGCCTCCTGGCAAACTCCTGCAACAGTTTCTTGGTTGTCACATCACAGCAGCAGCAGCAGATTAAAACAAGCTCCTGGTTGTATAGGAGGACACCAATAACCCAGAGTAGTGCTGCAGGCGCCAGAACTCTGGCAATGTCCAAAATGGGGAGAGCCAACCAGCTGACGGGAAAAAAGATAATGCTCTTATTTCCTGCGACAGCCTGCAAGAACATTAAACTGTGTCCTTCATGGTCGATCCTACAAACTGATTCAAAGAGTCCCTGTGCTTTTCCCACATCACAAGTCAACACAATAACAATGGCCTTAGAAACTGTGCTGGCCCATGATAAAGATGCCAAAGCCACTTGTACATGAACAGGTAGACGGCCCAACCTGAGACCACAACCAAGTTACCATTACATCCATCCATCACTTTTCTATAGCTGCTTCCTCCTGCAGTCAGGGTTGCCGAGTGTGTCCGCCTTTTTGAAGGGGATTCCAGAAAGTTTGGATGATCTAAACCGTGGCAGGATTATTCCCCTGCAACAACAACAATCATTGTCACTACTGCTAATATAAAGGGATGCAGGTGTGGGAAGGGGCCGCATATGAGGGACTTCACAGAATTGTGATGCAGTGGGAGCCCTTGTGTGATATTTCCAAAGCACCTTGGGATCTTGATAGCAGTTTTTGAAAAACCAACCTGTTTCCATTGGACATACTGTATTTCCTCCACAACTTCAGTGTGCACACGGCTAACGGATACACATCTAATATGACGATCCAGAGCTGCCCAGTATCACATCTCATCCTCAGAAGGGAGGTGTGGAACCCAGCACGTGAATTCTCACTGTGCTGCTCTGTGTTACATTCAATCATCTGCAGCAGAATGTGTGAGAATACAGCTTCAAGGTATGCATGATCATTGTCTCAATGATAAATTAAGGATAATGCTTTCTTTCCGCAATTCTAAACTAATTTGCAATAAGCTTTGGAAAAGAAGCTCCAGTTGCTTTGCTGTAATTACGTAACCTTTTAAAACTGGTGAAATGCTGCTGCAGCCAAGACATTTATTAAATAAAGTAACACATACACATGAAGGGTGAGAGGCACAGTGAGACATTCAGCTGCAAGAAATATTACCCATGAGATCAAGGTGTCTTCAGAAGTGCATCATCGCAGCAGTGGCGGCGTCCTGTGCAAGAACTCTCAGCCCCTAACAGGGAAACAAGAGGTCAAATTAATTTCTTTGACAGCGGTCTTTCATTTTTACTAGTCGTCAACAGCATGAGCAAATGAACCTTAACGTCATAAACAATGAAGTGGTTATTTCTAGGTAAATGCTCATTTGCAGTGTGACTCTAAAGAAGACTTTAAACTCCTGACTTCCTTTTAATAGTTACTGGGCACTGATCTAAACTGGCTATATCCCTGTGAACTCGCTCATAACAAAATAAAGATGGCATCAATCATCGTACCCAAGCTGTAACGTTTAAACATAAAAAGACGTTGGCGAACCAGGTGAGAAGAGGTGCAGAACCAGCGCAGAAACTGTGTGCACACCACCACGGTGAGAGATTCCATGCATGCAACATAGAACTTTTAAATGTAGAGGTTGATTCATCTGTACTAATGAAGGTTGTTAAGAGACCTTACAATATGTCAGCATGTGACTTAGGACCCAAACCAGCAGGAAAAGCTGATTGTTTAATTAAGAAAACCAATAAAGAACCACGTGGCCGAGACCTCGGGCTGGGTTTATGCATTCAAACAGGGTACTCTGCACTGGACTAGACTAAGGGTGAAACTGCACCAGGGATCCAGTTTACACAGGAGATGAGAGCTCGAGGAGGGGACTTGGACAATTCTGCAGCAGTGTGTCAACAGGCTCAGGGGAGAGTCCTATAAACAAAGGGGCGTGTCGCCAAATAATCAGAGAATATGGGTCAGCGTTGTAAAATGGAGCAATTCAAGAGACAGGGAGTGCCTCTATAAAGTGCTGGCACGTTCCAATTAATCACACAGAAAAGCATGCACTATCATCTAAAGATGAAGTGAGCGCAGCATAAACGACGTCCGAGAAGACGCGTTTTCTGCAAGGTGGCTCATCGTAACACGAGCTGCTACTGCTACTACATTCAGCGCCCTCACGCTGGGATAATAGGATACGTTTAATCATACACCGTATTGCACGCAGATGCTACTCTGGTCGGTCGTGCCTGCTGCACCTGGTTCTCAGAATTCGTGCGGGTTAAATACATGCAAGTTACATCACGAGCCTAACCTACCGATAACCAAATTAGCATGACACCCTGACATGCCAATTGCGTAAACACCCCACCCAGACCGGCCACTGACCGGGCGGCTGGACAAGACACAGTGTGTAAGGCTGGTGACAACTAAATGGCAAGGAGCGCACTTTGTCAACTTACGGTATACCCCCTTTTAAGTCGCAGGACTGAGGCCAAGAGTCTGTAAAAGTATAAATGCATCACGTTGACGCCGGTATACGGAGAGTTGACAACCGTCCACATGTTCTGGGTCACTAAGTGGACGTGCACGGGAACAATAGCAATAGTCTCTGCTAGCATAGTGAGTGATAACAAAGTGAACATGCATTAGCTAGCCCATCATTTGACCTAGTTTACTGCTGCAATGTCCAGTCTAAGGGATTTAAAACCTTGGCGGTAGTTTATTTTTTAGATTATCATTATTATCATTTTTAGCCAACTCGCATGCTAGCCCCTGGCTAACTTTTACCCATCACCGCACATGCCACTCCGGCAATATCTCGTTGATTGGGTGCGTGTCATCAAGGATTTACGTACAAACTACAGCTCCTCCTGCGCGGTAACCACTGTTTCATTACACAAATCCGCGCGACAACTGTGCAAAATCAACAACGCACTGGCTCGTTTGAAACAGCGTGACACCGTTTACTGCAAAAGAAAGCCTCGGCTCGCCGAAACCGCTAAGAAGGGCTAGCTGCGTGGCTAACACTAGCGTGCTAAGCTAGAGCCAAGGGTTGCTATCATGTTTAACCTACTTTGCTTAAATAAGTACCTTTAAATTGCAAATATCCTCGAGAGCTCTCGTATTTGACTCACACCATGATAGATCATTTAATCGACAGCAACTGAAAGATCTTTTCAGCACACATAATAACTCACATTTGGTTATAATATTTAAACTGGACCGAGGCGCTAAGAAGCCAGCAACGGCTTCAGACGTTGGACAGCGGGCTGACCAGACATGCACAAATGGGCTGCCTTGTAACTACTGTTGTTTCGGAGGGTTACTCTCTAGGCTCAATTTAACGATTAAGTCGTGATGACGACAGTGCACATCGTGCTCGCCGCGTCGTCGACCCAAGATTGAAAGCGAGGGTGGGAAAGTTATCACGTAATGGCGAGCGCGCCCATACTTCAACAAAGAGCGACCACACAAAGCTACGACACAGTGCGAGACGCGTCGAGGACTAACCTCTTTTTCCTCTTCCAAACGCCACCCGGACAACGTCACGGTGTGTTATAATCAGACGGCCGCCCTCCCTGGGATTGATTGAGGCCTGCTCCGTTTGACAGGTCCGCGATAAAATGGAGCCACGATTCCGCGTTGAGCAGCGACCAATGAGAGGGAACGGGGGAGGAAAAAAACGCCGAGTGCCCCGGGAAGTTTGTCCCGCGGCCAAGCACCAGTCATAACAACTGTCGCCCATCCCCCACCGCGGCTCTTTTTCGCCTGCCGGGTCACCACTAGTCCTGGATTAATGGCGCCCCGCCCCTTTCCTTTGCGCAGTCATTCAGACCGAGAAAGTCAACAACAGGCTTACATCATCATCACCATCATGGCAGTCGGTGCTCTCCACATCTTCCCCTCTCTGCCTCCTCCCCTCCCTCCCCCTGCTGCTCCTCTCCCAGTTGGAATCATCACCTCTGTATTCAGCTCCTTTACAATGTTTGACATCTAAACAATATTTCATAAATAAATAAATAAATCACTGCGTGTTTTTCCTGCACCCACTTGATTTTCTGTCTCTTGCCAGATTCCTCGCCTGAACTGCTGCTCTCCTTTGTCCGCTCGGAGACGATGACATATCTCGCAGCAGCGGAACCGAGGACCATCTATCAGATTGTGTGCGCAGGTCAACAGTGAACAGCAGTGAATGCTCAGCGTGCACCGCAGCACATTCAAGACTCGCTGCTTCCAGGTGAAAGATAGGATCCGTCCCTTCCACTTCAATCACGGCTCGTCCTGCTGCGGAGTGGCCAGTTTGCCCAACGTGCACAACACAGCGGGAACAACTCAACTCTACACAGAGAAGCACCCGACCCGCACATGGAGCCCTTTCTGCAGTTAGGTGACAGTGCTGATCCCTGCAGCACTGTGCCACCCTTGAAGACAACATTTGAACAAACAAAATAAACAAACAAACAACATTTATATTTTTAATATGCATCCTCTCACGTCCGCTACTGTGACGTAACGTCAGCCAACCAAATGGCAGACTGTAATCCAGTTAGTCGGCTGAATGAGCCATCCGTCCCTATGCAAACATTTTTCCCCTCGTCAGCGAATTCCAGCTTGGAAAGGCCACTCTGACGTCGATCCCTGCTCTCTGATATCCCACTTGTTGAGCATCTTTCCAACACCAGGTGTGATCCAAGTAGTTCCGCGCTGGCAGGAGAACATGTATGCAGGGACTCCGACATGCATTATGGCTGCCATGATATAAATTAAACCATCTTATGATTTGCGAACATACAGAACAGTCATTTGTTGTATGTATGTGAAAGTATTATATATGTTGCTTTTCAATTTTCAATTCTATGTTTTTCAATTCCATTGCATTCTGCAGATCCTTTTAAACGTTTCACACCTGCTCCTCACAAAAATGATCATTCTGAATGAACGGACAATAAAGTTTTCTGAGTGTGAGCCTGAGATTTGGGTTGTTACCTGCACCATCAGCGCCGTGTCAATGTCTTTCATGGCTCCCATAAAGAGAGCAAGCAGCAATGGGCCAACAGAGCTGCAAAACAAAGCACCACGTTTTGTTCTAATGTTTTTTTTTTTTTTTTTTTGTCAACATGGCCCCTGCACTTATCACAGGGAACATTAAGAACCAATAACAGAGCAGATGTTTGCCGTGGTGACTTCTATTAGGTGTTATGAGAGACGTGTTGAGGTTGGGTTATGTGTTTGCCTGCAGCGGTCTTGTCCCCCCCCCCACCTCCCCCCCCCCCAGTCCCCCAGCTCCCTCCCTACCTCGGAGATTTTGATCCTCCCACTCAGTTATCTCACTGATCATATGGCTCGTTGTCAACATCCTTGCAATGCGGCCACCACAGAGCTCCCCGTCTCTTATATTTGCCACACATTCACCAATGAGGGGGAGGCAACAGGGTGTTGCCACACATTCGTTTGTAAGAGCATCTGAAACCAAGTGATGTAAAGAATCAAACTCTGCACAAAGCTGCACAAGATAGCAGCTTTGCCCCCCACAGCAGAAATATTGTGCTTCATCACTCCCACTGCGCGAGGGTGTTTCGGCTGGCAGGGAAGAAATGTGAAGCAAAATTCCTGCTCGTCAGTGCCAGGCTTTATGCAATGTGTGCTTCACTCTGCAAGGCAAACACTGTGAATTAATTCACTCCTTCACCACAACCACCATTTATTTTCATCTTGTTTCTTATATGCATATATAGGGTAATTCACAGTTTCCAGTGTTTGTGACATACATCTACATACATGAAATCGTTCAGTGTTTTATTTTCATTTTTCCTATGGATCAATTTCTCACCGGCACGTTATCTGTGTGAATGTAGGGAAATATATAGCAGCACAACTAGACGAGGTCACTGGGGGTGCATGCACACAGGCAACGCTGATGAATGTGCACCGAACTTGTGGGCATTGTGTAATTGCTTGGATACTGTCACACAGAAGTGGCAAGCGAGCTTTATCAGCTGCCGTGGCAACAGAAGCACAGCCTTTCCATTTGTGAGTGTGTGTGTGTGTGTGTGTGTGTGTGTGTGTGTGTGTGTTTGCAAGGGAAGAAAAAGGGGAAAAAATGAACAGGAAATTTGTGGCTGCACCAAAGATGGAAATTCGTCCAATTCCACAAACCCTCTTGAATGAAGCGCTTGTGTTGTGTTCCGTAATGATTTGCAGTTTCTCATCTCCTGTTTTATTTGTGGCTATTGATTGCTCTAAATGCGTAACTATCAACTACGATATCGAAACAATGTTTGTTTGTTTTTAGGCAAAGGTGAAAATTCTGATTGTGTTATTATTCAGAAAAGCCAAATGTTAGGCTCAATCAGTGTCACCACATTGTAATTCAAAGATTGGCCAGGAAGCAGTCGTGTAAATGTCGGCTCCAGGCCACCTTGACCTACTCTGGCTGTCGTGCTGCATTAACAGGATTAAAATCGTCAGAAGACGTAGAAAAAAAGACAGGGGAAAGGGGAACAACAGAGGAGACTGCAGCTCAGCCTCAGTGCCTTCTCAGCATGAGCTATTTTTAGATCCCCAGAAACAAAGAAGCAGAATCGCCTTTCATCCCCTCTGTAGCTATGTCGTTTCACCTTCAAACGCGGCACTGGGAGACAGTCGGCACGTCTTCGCGCCTATGTTTAGGCCCAACCTCAGGCAAAAAACAAATGCGCTTCCAATCAGCCCGACAATCTTTTTTGTCCTCCCCACTCTGCTGTACTTGCTCGTGTTACAGCCTCACTGCAGGCTGCAACAGTTTGTTTTTCCCCACCCAGTTTCACCTCAGGGAAATGAAAAAATGTGCTCTGCCCCTTGGCCCTTGTGACCATCACTGGCCCGAGGCCGTAAGGTTGTGAGCTGTGTTTTATTGAGAGGTCAGCCTGACCGGACGTTGCCATTGTGGGTAAAGACTTTTTGTGAACTGAATTCATGGTGAGTCGGAGGCAGAACGGTGACACGGTGACCCAGTTGTTAGCGGTGCTCACAGTCAGATAGTCGTGGGTTTAATCCTGGGCCTGCCTCCTTTTTGGTTTGCATGTTCTCCCTGTGTCTGCGTGGGTTTTCTCCGGGTTCTCTGGCTTCCCTCCACAGTCCAAAAACATGGACGTGAGGCAAATTGAGAACTCTAAGTTGTCTGTAGGTGAGTGTGAGCGTGAATGTGTGTCTATCATATGTGGCGCTGCAATGAACTGGAAGTTGAAATGAAGTGTCACCCTGCCTTTGGCCCATGACAGCTGGGAGAGGCTCCAGCAGGCCTCGCGACACTGAGCTCATGCAGGAGGAAGTGGAGATAGGAAATAATGGATGGACGGATGGAAAGATGGATGGAAGGATGGATGGATGGATGGATGGATGGATGGATGGATGGATGGATGGGATGTGGAAAGGCTCCAGCCAGGACAGTTTCACTCCATCTGCGAAAATCCCCCTGCTGGCCAGACGACTTGTTGTGCCAGTTTATGTGGATTATTCTCGGAAAATAAATATGAATGGGTGGCAAAGTGGCACAGAAGGCTGTTGATGAGATTCCAGGGTGCCTCCAGGTACCATGGCCTCCTCTTACACTCCACAGACATGCACGTTAGGCTAACTGGCAACTTGAAATTATCTTTGGCCATGATTGTGGATATTTCCCTCTATGTTGGCCCCCATGATGAACTAGTGACTTGTCCAGTTATCAGCATCCACACAACTGAGTGCGGGAGAAGTGGTGACAGAAGATGGATGCACTGATGTGAACACAGCAATGCACGCCACTCAATTACAAAAATATCATCTAAGATAGCCTGCACGTCAGAAAATATTTCATTTAGACTCTGAGAAACTCAGTTTAGGATTTAAATCTATTCAACTGCAAAGCTAGCATATTCATGTCACAATACTATCCGTGCAAACAACAACAATATTGCTGACGAAGGTAGGCCGGACACTTATTTGTGCAACATTTAATTTTAGTTTTCTTTGAATCTATCTGCAGAACAAGAAAGCAAACAAACTAACAAAAAACTCCAAGAGCTAGTGACACAATCTATTGCTGGCAGTCAGAGGAGGCCCGGCATGAGCCCGCCTCATTTTTAGTTGAGCTGCAGAGACACCTTGTGGCCGGCTCAGGCACAGCGTCACAAGTCCTGCAGGGGCCTCGGAGTCCTCTCGCCCGTACATACAGTAGATTTGTGACATGGCAAGGCAGGCGCGTTTAGAAATAGCTGCTCCTGAATTCCACTGGGAAGGAGCCGCTGTCCTCGGGCCCGCAGCGGAGCCAGTTATTTGGAGGGGTTACAGTTGGAGATGCATTGTCCATCTCTCTCCGAGCATGTCGCCATTGTGCAGGGAACTCGTGTTACACACACAGGTATGGCAGGCACTCTGTTCACTTGGCGCAAGAGTTTAAATAAGAGGTGGGCCAGCTGCCGGCCCCGGGAGCCCCGAGCACACTTGCAGAGCCACCGCTGACAGTTGCAGCCTCAAGCCTGGATTACCATAACAAGTCAGCGACAAGAGGTAAGACTTCATAACCTGTGTGTATTACCAGCGGGGAGACTCTCGACACAGGTTAAAAAAAAAAAAAAAAAAAAAGCTGGAGGAAACCCCTACGGTCATTTAGATGTGCATAGACCAGACCATAAAAAAAGGAAAACAAGGCAAATGTAGAAGAGCAGCGATGTCGCTGAGAGCAAAGATCAAGTGCTCAGGAAGGAGCCAACCCCCAGGACACAGAGTTTTAAAACCAATTCTCAGGCTGAGCTGAGGCACATGGATCCGCACGGACACACAGGTCAAGAATGTGATTTTCCTTTTGAGTGTCTTGACTGGATAACAGGAAATACTTTGAACACTTTTCTTTTTTTTGATGCGGACCAATGAAAACCCCTATAAAATGTTTTTAACTTGTGCTGCAGTTTCATTGAGAGTTGTAGTTGTGATTTCTCAAAACATGTGCATGTGTGTGTGTGTGTGTGTGTGTGTGTGGCCCCGGAGAGTGTTTACTGCTCTTTTGTGGCTCTCTGCCAGCTGAGCATGTGACTTGTTGTGTGGGATCAAACGCAGCCGTGGCTCTTGACGGGGGAAACAGTTTATGGCCACAGGAAGGACACGGCAAAAAACATGTGCCGTGACGGCGTCCATCCAAAGAGTGTCAGCGACGCGGGCTGCGTGAATAAACACCTGCTCATGTGAAGTTTGTCACTACATGTCACACATATTTATCTCGGTTCATGGTCAATATGGGTATAAATAGAAATGTGGGATGGATAACGGCAGAGAGCAAAAATCCCCCACAGTCCTTCTCACCTCTCTTTTAGTATGTTATGGTGATATGTGGAGGAATTTGGAGAAGCTTGCAGGTGGAGTGGAACCCACGGTGCCTCACAGGGAGTGGGATGGGATGTGAGTCCACGGGGCCCTCTGACCTGCTGGACCTTGTGTCCGTGCAGCCGGCAGCCGGCTCCATGTGCTTGACCACATTTGAAGGATTTCAACACGTCCGACTCGCTGTGGCCTCCGCTGAGCGACTCGCTGTCATGAGGAGTTTGGGGCTGAATGACGGAAGAGGACAAGGCAGTGCAGTAGACTTTCTCTGTCAGTTTTTGCATGTTCTTCCTGTGTCTGCGTGGCTTCTCTCTGCTACTCAGGCATGCAGTCCTTAGACTGGGGGTGGACAAACTTTTTGACTCGTGGGTCACAATGGGTTCTAAAATTTGACAGAGGGCCGGAGCAGAAGCAGATGGATGGAGTGTTTTGGTGACCCTCCTCATTGGAGAAAAAATATGTCATGGGATGAGTAGAAAACATGTTTTAATGTTTAATGTACTTTACTCTTAAAAGATTGAAAAATTGATGAAATACAGCTATTTTATTACTGACTTACATAATTTTTTCAAGTTCGGCAGGCGGGATATAAAAGCTTAACAGGCTGCACATGGCCCCCGGGCCGTAGTTTCCCCAGCCTGCCCTAGATTCAGGTTAAGTCGCATCTCTACCTTGTCCATAGGTGTGGGTGTGAGTGTGGATGGTTGTTTGCCTCTCCATGTGGCCTTGTGATGAACTGGTGACTGGTGTAAGACACACCCCAGTCTTCTGTCATTAATTATATCATATGTACATATAATATAATAATTATATGTTTATATATATATTATGAATATATATTATATTTATTATAGTGTCTTGTAGACATTTTATTTAAAATGGTAAAAAAAAACACATCCACTGCACATTTTATATTTTTCTGTCCACATTCATTTAAGAAATATGAATTGAAATCCCACAATTTTTCTTAGTTGTCATTTCATTCAAATTCATGTATTTTATCAGATGCGAACTTCCCTCCACCATCAGTGGTGTGCTATCTACAATATAAATCAGCCATCGGCCAAACATACTCTCTTCACAACTCATATCTGCACCATTCTTAATAATGATATCAGGGTTGTGCTGAAGGTGCATAGGAGGACAACTGCTGCTGCAGGAGTGCAGTGTATGAATTTGAAAACCATTCTGCTAGAGTTTGTGCAAGAGCTCAGGCAATGTCACTAGCTGAAACCAACACTGCACAATAAAACACTGCAGCGGTCATGACGGGCAAACTTTCACAGTAGAGAAATATTGTGAGACGGCGCTTAAAGCTCATGTCAGTGTGACTTTGGTTGCAGCTGGAAAAATGGCGTGGGATGTTCCAGAGGAAAATGAAAACAAGATGAGCCCCCCCCCACTACTTCCTTCTTTGTCACTCAGAGCTTGCCTCCCTTGCAACATTTTCCCCTGAGCAGCTGGGAATGCGATACAATGAGGAAATTACTCATCCGAGAAGAACTTTTGCGCTGTGTTTCTCACCATTCTTCCTCTGTCACTTCAACACACTTGTCCTGGATAGTGGGGAAGAAAAAAACCTTAATGTTGTTTCAAGTCCTGGATTATTATTCCAACTTCTTAGTGTCCCCTTACATACAGGAAACTACAGAAACCAGCAACATGGTTTACTCACCAGAATCTTTTTATTTTGGTTTTGATGATCGATCCTGTATTTTACTCCCATTACACTGATTATGACGTCAGTGTTGTGCCATGAAATCTGAAAAAGATTTTGTGACGTTGCGCCACAGAATTCACAGTTCTCCAAATGTGCTTTGTAGTCAGCAGGATTTAAGTTTTTTCTGTTTCCCATTTGAATTTTGTATTTAACTAAACACGGTGCTAAACATGCTAGACGTGCTCAACCTGTACGCCGCTGTCGCCTTCTGGTGAGAAGGTTGTGGGTTTAATTTTCTGGTTTAATTTACCAGGATCTTTTTGTGTGGATTGTGCGAGAGAAAAATTTAATTTGGAGCAGTGACTCCCCTGCTCAGTGTGATATATGGATAACATAACAAAAAATCGCTATATGGCAAACCACTTGTTTCGACTTGTTTGCTTGTTTTGACACAATGCTTTCCAACAGAAGCCTGTAGATCCCTGGAGCAGGTTTTTTTTTAAATTTTTTTTTACCACCAACCCCAACCTTTGAGAGTGGCCTTTTGGTGACCCTGAACAAAAACGACTGCCTCACATCTGAATCAACACTAATGTGATTTCTGTCTTTTCTCTTTCTCTCTCTGTCTTTCTACAAATGGCAGGACAACCGGCAATCAGGTGGGACGTGTGCAAGGTGTTGTTGTTGTTCCAAGAGAGGAGCCAATGACTTTGTGTTGACAGCAGAAGTGCACCAGCCGCGGCAGGTAGGTTTGTCACGAGCGCCTCGTCAGCATTAACACCATTCATCTGTGCCTATCTGTCATCTTGTTTACCCTTTTGTAGCCTTTCTTTGTGTTTGCAATGGAGATGTTTACCTGGTGGAGTCCACCTTATCAGGGCAGCTTCCTGTCGCAGCCCTGCACAATATTCAGATATTCTGCCAGTGCTGTGTGTCGTCCACACAGTTACAGTATATTACATTATTTAGTCTCTTTTTTCCCCTCAACTTGTGTGTATCGCAGCAAAGATGCACCAAAGGTACCGTATGATTTGCCGCCTTACGAGTTTGCTTTAGGATTCGTGCTGTGTTGAAAATGAATTTGAGCGTGACAAAACTCTGGAGCTCCGGAGCTTCTTCAGGTGAGCTCAACAGAAAGCGACTTACCTTTTCACAGGCCTCTACGGCAATCTTTCCGTTCCACTTCAGCGGGAAACGCGGGACGAGCATCATCACAAAAGATGTTCTTTGTGGCGAGTTCCAGAGACACATCGGGCGCAGGCAGAGGAAGTGAAAGGAGGTAACGCGTTTACACCAGTGGCCCTACAAACTGTGTCAGGGTGGATTTAAGGGCCCTCGCATATGAAAGACGTGATACACAGCAATTTTGTGAGATCAAGATTGTGAAAATAAGTCCTTGTTTTCCATTAACAAGGTCGATCTACCAGAAATTCCGTAATGTGGATCTACTGGATAAAAAGAAGACTGTGACTGCCCTGAAGCCTGGAGAAGATCGAGCCATCCTGCTGGGACTGGGAATGATCCTCTCCTCAGTAATGCTGTACTTTGTCCTGGGCATCACTGTACTGCGCTCCTACGCTGACAGGTACAGGTCTGATAAAGCCTGCTGTGTTTGATTATTTTTAAATGTTATAAAGTGGAACGAGTTCATCTGACGTCAAGCGTTTAATGCACCAGATGATGAGTTAACAGGAAAAACTGCTGGTTTAAAACTGCTTTCACACCTCCACTGTCGCATGATTTTTGTTGCGTCAAATGAATTCTAGTGAATGAAAAAAACAGAAACAAAACAAATGTCAAATGTCAAAGCAGCGTGTGGACGGAGGAGGGCGTTTGCATCGTGCTCAACGCCACAGTGACGGCGGACGAAAACTGCTCCTACAGCTGCGGCTCGGACTGCTGGAGGCTCTCCAAGTACCCCTGTCTGCAGGTCTACGTCAGCGTCAACAGCACCGGCCGTGTCAGCCGTTTATCTCACAATGAGGAGACGCAGGACACCAGCTCTGAAGTGAGTACGGTGCCAGATGGAAAATACTGAGAGTTATTGGACCATTTCAATTGTTGACAATGGCAGTCAGATGTTGGGCAGATAAAATCGTGTCCTCTGCTGCACATTTGCACAGCCCTGGTTTAGATGGAATTGTTTTTGCATTTATTTGATTTTGTCCTGGTCCGGCCGAAACAGAGCAGAGTGAGTTGGCCAATGAAAGAAACTTCAACAATTTGTCTCACAATTCTATGGACCCAGCAGTCATGGGGGCCCAACAGGATTCTGGGGGAAAGTCCAAACCCATTGTTAGTTACAGGGGCCCCAAAATTGCTCGCAGCACCCATGCAAACATGAGATTTGCATCAGCATGCCGAGAACGACTTGAATGCATATTGAACTGCCGACTGTGGTTTCACCCCCTGCCAGTGCTTCTACGTGCCCAGGTGCCAAAAAGACAGCGCGGCCATGCACATGATGATTGTGAACATCTCGGAGTGGCTGAAGGTGAACACGCAGGTGCCGTGCTACTACGACCCCGCCGAGCAGCAGGAGACCGTCCTCCTGACGCGGCTCTACGACCACGCCGTCGTCTTCCACTCGCTGCTGTGGCCGTCCTGCATGCTGACCGGGGGGGGCGTCATCATCATGATGGTGAAGCTCACCCAGTACCTCTCCCGGCTGTGCGAGGAGATCGGGAAGATCAAGAGGTGAACACCAGGCAGGAGGTGCGGTGACACCAGAGGGACAGATTTCAACCAAAAAACCAAAAAACCCTGTGACTTTAATGAAAGGTATTCTCGTCTGAGGACGTGTTCTAAAAATTTGAACTTTCCTTTTTTATTTACATTGAATTTTCTTTTCTTCCAATGAATGTGAACTGAATGTACCAAAGCAGAAACTGTTGGAAATGCAAAATGGCTTTCAAAGGATGAAATACAGACAGTGGATATGCTTGTTGAAGATCTCGTCATACAAATTAACCCCAGCAAACTTTTCAAACAAGAGCAACACAAGCCAACACAGAGTCGCAGAGAGACTGACTTTACACACACACACATTTGATCATTTTGATGTCACAAAGGGCACTATACCTCCTCCAAGCTGCGGCCATTCCCTGCCAGCCAGGGCGTGACTGCGGCCTCTGAGGAAAGCATCAGTTTTAGCAGGACGCTGACGCGTAGAGTTTTTACCAGGAGGCTGCAGTCTGGAGTATTTTTTCATGAGTACTTGTTGCAATGTAATTGTAACTCTGTAGTCACCGTCACTCGTTCAGATATGTAAAAATGCGTAAATTTGAGTGGTGAAACAATCTGGGTCCAAAAATGTCGACGGTTGTTTTTGATGGTGGGAAAAATACAATATTGTAAACATGATCAATCTTTGTTTTCGATTCACAACATATTTTTTTTCTTAATATGGAATGTAACATGTAACGCATCTTCTGAAGTCACTTTATTTAGTGATTTATTTCCACTGTCTCAGTGACCAAATGTTTTAAAGGACTCTCAGAGCAACATCTTGCATAAATTTAGCCCAATACACACATGAGTATTTATTGGAGTATTTATGTACACACTGAACACACCAAACAGCAGTTATCCAGGGAGAGCATTTGATAATGCTGCAGTAAGTCAGAGTTTTATTGGCTGGCAACTATACAGTGCCTGCAAGCAGCAGATATTTAGGACAAAGGTCAAAGGTCAGTGTACACTAGTCACAGCTGTACTGTTTTCTGATCAGAGGGTCAGATGCTCCTTCTGGCCCCACCCACTAACGACAGTATCGACCTCCAGGATATTTTTTTTTATAAATCAAAGCAACTTCTTAATCCTCCATCTGAATGCTGCACCTTTCTGCTACATCAGCTCCACCAAAGACATCTGGACATTTACCAGACACTTTGTTGCTTTGTTGGATGCTTTTGGCATTTGAATAAAAAGGAAATGGTTGAATGAATCTTCACAGTGTGGGTATAACAACATTCTAAACATAAATTAAATATTAAGGTGAAATTGATGGCAAATAAATTGTGTATAAAGAAACGCATACAAAACAATCACATGCTTCTGAAAACATGCTCACTTCTTGATTAAATGTGTGAGTAGGTACAATGATACATTTTGAGGCCTATATTAATTTTTTCCATTGTGCTGTTTGTGGGAGTAGAACTGGATCATCTCAGAGTAAAGACAGAAAACACAGAGAGAGCTGCTAACTCCTCCCACTCTGCTCGTGCCTGTGTTCAATAATGCTGACGATGATTACACAACACTTGTTGCTCATATATTTTGCTGGGTTTTTATTCTATTCTTGATGATGTTATTTTGTTCAACTCCGGGCAAAGGACTCTGCATAAAGTTTCCTTCAAATGCTGTGAGGAACATAGAGTAAAGCGTGCCCTAAAGTACATGCGTTTTTTCCTTCACATTCAGGCGCCGGTAAATGTTTAACCGCTTCGGGCTTTGCGTGACTGCCAACAGAGCAACTCCAACTACGGTAATTGCATTTTGCCATGCTCCGTGCGGACGCCTCGTGCTCTGCCATAGAGGAGCCGTGAAATATCATCACATGACGAGCGTTCATTCATTTCCTTCTGGATTTAATTTAATGATGCGTTGCTGTCCAGGACCCTCGTTCACAACTAACAAAAACATCTATTTGAGAAATTACAATTTAAGAATGAATGAAATAAGATTTTTTTTTTGTGTGTGTATATGTACATTTGTATTTATAAATGCTGCATGTAAATATACTCATTTATTTTCTGACAGTGTATACTGAACATGATCAGAGAATATATATGTGAAAATACTTACAAATTTTTACAAATAAATTCATTAGAAATGATCCATACTTCGCACAACTACTGCACTGAGTTTTAATGTTGAGCACGTTTCACTGTTTGAGATCAGACATCAGTTTAGGAGGGCTTCTCACTATTCTCTGATTTAATGGGTGATTTCATTGAGAAAGGAACTAACTGTCTTCAGATAACTGAACGTTTCTACAGAGTTTGACGTTATTTTAGAGATAATAACGCAATCATTGCAGGCTCATTTTACGGTTTTTTGTTTTTGTTTTTAATGTTTCATTATTTTGAAACAATAAGTCAACAATTTGAGAAAGACTCGTGATTTTGGGCTCTCTCGTGTCCCCTGACAGTTTAATACAAGTTTACACGTGTGTTAATGCCGACAGCAGCGTTTCCTCCCCAGGCGAGCCGCTCTCTCCGCCGTCCATCTGGCCTCATGTGTGGGAGGGCGCTCGGTGACGACGAGCCTGTGAGCAGCGGCAGCAGCAGCAGCAGCAGCAGCCGCAGAGGCAGCCCTGAGCCCTCCAGCAGGCTAGCGGCTAGCGGTTAGAGCGCTACCGAGCAGCGGAGTTTGTTCTCGGGACAGCACCATGAAGAACATCACTAATAACAGGAGCCTTGTTCCTCGGCTTCTCGCTGACAACCTCGGCGGCTGCTAGGGACGTCTTCCCCCTCTCCCCGATCGTGGCGGGATCGTACCGGCCGCCTCGTGTTGCCGTTTGGATGGATTAACGTTCGGGTTAGCGCCGCTGCCCGAGACTTCCCCGAGCGGGCACCCCCCTATGGCGGGCACGAACGGAATGTGTTCAGCTAGCCGCTGCTAATGGTGGAGCTGGCTGACTAGCTTCGCGGCTACCCCAAATCTGACACAGGTAGCTGTATCATTGATTATTTTTTTTTATGTTCTTCTTGCAAGGTTGCCCTTTTCTACATATCAAAACAGCTCCAAAGTCACTTCGGATGAATTGACAGCTCGCGCTTTCCCCTTCATTGTTTTACGCTCAGTTTTACATTAGCTTCTGTTTGGGTTGTTTCTGTAAATGACATTGGCCAAATAAACTTGGCTTGCATGCTTACCTTGCCGAGCTAGAAAGAAAAATAATTACTGTGACTAGGCTTGAGGTTAACCACTAAACAGACATGTGACAAACTGTTTGAGTTAGTTGTTATGACCAGGCTAAACGCTAAAGTTTAGCAGGGCTAAGCTACACAAAGTGTTGTTAGCCTCATGCTAACAAGTTTGTTTACATGACTTCAGAAGTACCTACAAGAGTAATTTCTAGACATTTACACCACATTGGGCTTTGAGTGAGTAATCATTTTGACTGAAAAGTTTTTTTTTTGTCAACTGTGCAGGAAAGGATTAGATATAACGATTTGGACTAGGTAGCAGTATGTCATGCTATTGTCAGTTAACAATTTTTTATCTTGTCTTGTTGTTTCGTTTTCATGAGCAAGTCACTGTATACACTGGTTTCTGGGCAACATTTCAAATAAAACTGTAATAATTGTGATGGAGGACTTTCTGGTATTGGATATACGGGTTAAAAACACAAGTTGATACACGTCTGAAGGTGCACCTACCCCGATTTGCTGTCACTCTGCACCTCTGACATCAACTGATTTAAAGATATTTAGCAGTGTCTAATCATTACACACAGGTCAGTGGTTCTAATAGAATTTCTTCCTCTTTCACAGTTGGTTGAAATCCCTCGTGTGATAATTGCCAGGCTGTGAAAGGAGCGGATCTGCCGGCCCAACCATGCCTCCCAGACCCTCTTCGGGAGAACTATGGGGGATGCACTTGATGCCCCCAAGCATTCTGGTGGACTGCCTCCTGCCAAATGGCATGATTCTCACATTGGAGTGCCTCCGGGAGGCCACGTTGATCACAGTCAAGCATGATCTCTTCAAGGAGGCCAGGAAGTACCCTCTTTACCATCTGCTGCAGGAGGAGAGCTCCTACATCTTTGTCAGCGTCACGCAGGAAGCGGAGCGGGAGGAGTTTTATGATGAGACGAGGAGGCTGTGCGATCTCAGGCTCTTCCAGGCCTTCCTCAAAGTCATCGAGCCAGTAGGAAACCGAGAGGAAAAAATCCTCAACAGAGAAATAGGTATGCATCTGCATCTGACGCCATTGCAAAACACCCACAGGCAATTGTTGGACTCTAAAGTGTCACAACACATTCTGAGCAGGAAGATTAATCTAATGGCTTTTAGATTAATTCAAGCCGTTAAAGCCGGCGGCTTGAACTGCTCATATTTATATTGTGTCAGATGTAGGTGTGTTATATAAAACAAATGTTGTCGGGTGTACAAAGCTCATATAAACGTGTTGTAAGCAATGCCGTTGCTATTCAAGCATAGCGCTGTTTGTATAACAGAGGCCTTGTTCTGTGTCCTGAAGGTTTTGCCATTGGAATGCCCATCTGTGAGTTTGACTTGGTAAAAGATCCAGAAGTGCAGGACTTCAGAAGGAACATTCTCAACGTTTGCAAAGACGCTGTGGACCTCAGAGACAGCAATGGACCCCACAGCAGAGCTCTGTACGTGTACCCTCCCAATGTTGAATCCTCTGTAGAACTTCCCAGGCACATCTACAACAAGCTGGATAAAGGTAAAAGGCTCTCCTCTGGGAAGTGACACCGAGTACAAACCATCCTGCTGGTTTTGCAAACTCGCGTTTTCTCTCCCTCAGGTCAAATCATCGTGGTCATCTGGGTCATTGTGTCACCCAGCAACGACAAGCAGAAGTACACCTTGAAGATCAACCACGACTACGTGCCGGAGCAGGTGATCGCCGAAGCCATTCGGAAGAAGACGCGCAGCATGCTGCTCTCCCAGGAGCAGCTGAAGATGTGCGTGCAGGAGTATCAGGGGAAGTACATCCTCAAAGTGTGCGGCTGCGACGAGTACTTGCTGGAGAAATACCCTCTGAGTCAGTACAAGGTAATCATAATCATAATTCAATCTGGGGCCTGCTGCACATTGTGCTCGGTGCTTGGGGGGGGGTCTCGTCTCTGCACGCGTCTAATTATCATCTGACCGAAACGTGCTCAACATTGTTGGGGTTAAAATGAAATGTCTGAGGAGTTTCAAACTCTGCTGGGGCTCACGTGTCAGACGGAGACAGTGTCAGGTTCCTGGAAAATGTATTATTTATCATAACACTGGCAGAAACAGAATTAGGCCGAATAGATAAAATGTTCTGCAGTCAGAGCCGCTCTCAAACGTCAAACGTCTCCCTGTCCCGCTCAGTATGTGCGCAGCTGTATAATGCTGGGACGGATGCCCAACCTGATGCTCATGGCGAAGGACAGCCTGTACTCCCAGCTGCCCATGGACAACTTCACCATGCCATCGTACGCCAGGCGGATCTCCACCGCCACTCCCTACATGAACGGAGAAACGGCCACCAAGTCGCTGTGGACGATCAATGAGACGCTGAAGATCAGGATACTGTGCGCCACCTACGTCAATGTCAACATCAAAGATATTGACAAGGTATGAATGCACAACGACGTCGAGGCGCCTCTTCTCTTTTCATTGATCTGCGCAGTCCTGGTTTGACTGCTAATTTAAAGGTCCTGTATTAAAGGTCAGTAAAGAAAACAAAGTGAAGTGATGTGAAGACGGCTCTGTCTTCAAGCATCAGCGCTAGAAGAAGGCTGTAAACAGAGGGCTCAATTTAGTGTTGTCTGGGGTTTTTTAATCATGTGATCCTGCCCCAGTGGAGTCCAGAAGGAAAACTGATCCAGGATCTGATATTAAGTGGGGCTTTTAGAAGCCATTTCATGACCGTACACAATGTCCTTGACTTCATGTGGTCTCGTATTTCCTGAAACAAAATTCTGCAGTGTTACTGATGTTTTCAGTCTTTGTGGCTTCTTGTGTTTTTGTTTTTATTTATCCAATGTTTGTTTGTTTGTTTTTTTACCAGAGAAATAACAAAAAGGTTGTTTAATGGTCTCTCATTAAGAGAACACAACTTTTCTCTTCCACAAAAGCAACAACCCTTGAATTACACCCACGAGTTTCACTTGGCTCATTTCTTTTGTCCGGTTGCTTCCAAGATTTTTTAACCTAGAGAGGCACAGTCGTTACTGTGGGTAAATAACATCGCCGACATCAAGCATCAGTGGACAAGGTCGCTCTCAGCCAAACAACTCTCTCTCTCTTGTTATTAGCGTCCTAATGGTGTTGTCCTTTCTAGATCTACGTCAGGACTGGGATCTACCACGGTGGAGAGCAGTTGTGTGATAACGTCAACACCCAGCGCGTGCCCTGCTCCAACCCCAGGTAGTAAACAGAGAGCAGCGGCGCTCTGGGTTTTCCACTCGGCTCTGTGACGTCAGGGTGGCCGTGTTCATTCTACCGCTGCTTCCTCGCAGGTGGAACGAATGGCTCGACTACGACATGTACATTCCAGACATCCCTCGCGCCGCCCGACTCTGCCTCTCCATCTGCTCTGTCAAAGGCAGGAAGGGAGCGAAGGAGGTGAGCAACCTTTTTAGCCTTGTTGTCGCTCCTGGACCCAGAACCTTTGTGCTCATTTTGAGCAAATGAAATAGCTGAAGGAAACGTCGCATCAGCTTTGCAGAGCGCTGAGACAAACTGGCTGTGTTTTGTAAAGAAGCCAGCCAGTCAGTAATTGGCTTTTTTCCCATCTCGCTCTCATACTAATTTCACAGCGTGCACAGTGAGAGCAGTTTTCAGCACAACGGCAGGGAAAAAGTAAAAGGGCTTCATTTAATGAGTGGGCAGACGTGTGTGTGTGTGTGTGTGTGTGTGTGTGTGTGTGTGTGTGTGTGTGTGTGTGTGTGTGTGTGTGTGTGTGTGTGTGTGTGTGTGTGTGTGTGTGTGTGTGTGTGAGAGATCATGGTGACTTCCTCTCGTGTATTATTTGACTCATTAGATGATAGCAGAACACTTTTCTCACCAGTACTCCAACACCTTGGATTGATTTTTCATTAAGGGTGAAAAAGGTGGAAAATTTCTGCTGTTGTCTGCGTGCGTCCCAATAAATAAATGCCTTGCCGAGTCTCAGCCTTTTGATGCAAAGCAGCAGAATAAAATGGTGGCGTTGCATCAGCAGTAATTTAATGCAGCCTTGACACAGCAAAGATTGAAGTGTAAACACTGAGGCAGGGGCCAATCAGATAAACTCTACTGCTGCTGCTGAATCCATGCATTAGAATAGAGACAGGGAGGGAACAACTGTCGCACACTGGCATTAGTTTACAAGGTGAGTTCAGAGTTTAGGTCTTGAGTGTTTTTTTAAATTGTAATTGTATCTGAAAATCCTGTTGTTTCCACCGTGGATCGTCTGCTTGCTCATATTTTATTAATGCCCCAGTGTTGTGTTGCGCCGCCTCTGCGTGTTGCGCGGACTCTCTAATTGTTTTCTTTTGTGCCGTATTGCAGGAGCACTGTCCTCTGGCCTGGGGCAACATCAACCTGTTTGACTACACCCACACGCTGGTGGCAGGAAAAATGGCACTGAACCTCTGGCCCGTCCCACACGGCCTGGAAGACCTGCTCAACCCCATCGGCGTCTCGGGCTCCAACCCCAACAAGGTGAGTGGCGGTGAGGACGCTCGCTTGTGTGTGATTTGATTCTAAAAACGCCGAGGGGAGAAACTTTTTCAACGCGTTTTTGTTTACAACCCCCAAAAAATTATACCAATTTTAACGGCCAAAGCATAAGAAATTTAAAATAAAAAGATGATGTTTCTCTAAACTGGATTAAATTCTTACATACACCACAAATCTTGAATACTTGAGGTGTGTGTGTGTGTGTGTGTGTGTGTGTGTGTGTGTGTGTGTGTGTGTGTGTGTGTGTGTGTGTGTGTGTGTGTGTGTGTGTGTGTGTGTGTGTGTGTGTCTTGTAAGTCCGATGACCCAGTTGTCAAGGAGCACGTGACGACCCGCAGAGTATCAGAGCTGCGTTTAAGCCTCTTATCGGGCTCAATTAATCGCTCATTGAGTCTCTCTTTGATTGGACAACTCACCTTGACTGACCCGTGTCCTCCCTGCACTCACAGGAAACGCCCTGTCTGGAGCTGGAGTTTGATCACTTCAGCTGTCCGGTCAAGTACCCAGAAATGACCATCATTGAGGAGCACGCAAACTGGAACATATCCAGAGAGCTGGACTTCAATTTGTGCAACACTGGCTTGGTGAGATGACAGCCGCCTGTTTGTTCTGCCGGGGTCTCCATCCCTCCCGTTAAATGCATGCGTTCACGTCACGCTGCTGTGCTTGATCACGGTTTTTACGAGGAAAAAGCCCCCCCGCTGGCCGTGCGCGGTACTGACATCGATTCATGTTATTATGGTAACGCAGAGCAACAGACTGGCACGCGACAACCCGCTGACTGACAACGACAACGACCAGCTGCGGCAGGTGTGTAACCGCGACCCGCTGTCTGAAATCACTGAGCAGGAAAAAGACTTTCTCTGGAGGCACAGGTGCGCTTCTTCTCCCTCACACTGCACATGAAAAGTCTCTGCGCCGTCCAACACAAAAACAGTTCTGAAGTTCTTAGTTTATTCTCCTCCTGCACCGTCCCAGACAAGACTGCCTCAACATGCCGGAGATCCTCCCCAAGATCCTGCTGGCTGTGAAATGGAACTCCAGAGATGAGATCGCACAGGTAAAGCTCGGCTTGATTCCGCTGACGCGCCTTTATTTTCGAAGGGCATCGCATCGGTAAAGTGTATACGTGCGCGGAATTGGCTGCTTGCAGCGACGCAAACGGCCTCGGCTGCACACAAACACGGCAGCGAATCAGCAGTCAGCGTGCGTTTCCCGCTATCTATTTCAGATGTATTGCCTTCTGAAGGACTGGCCCGCTATCAGGCCAGAACAAGCCATGGAACTGCTGGACTGTAACTTCCCAGACCCCATGATCAGAGAGTTTGCCGTAAAGTGCCTTGAGAAATACCTAACCGATGACAAACTTTCACAGTACCTCATTCAGCTTGTCCAGGTAGTACACACACACACACACACACAGATGCACACACACACACACGGAGATGCATACACACACACACTCAGCATCAGTGTTGGCATGCATGAATTTGCTTTGACTGCAAGAACTTTTTTTTGTGTGTTTTTATCATGTTTTTCTTACTTCCGTGCCCCCCCTCTAGGTTCTGAAGTACGAGCAGTACCTCGATAACCCACTCTCACGCTTCCTGCTAAAAAAGGCTTTAACCAATCAAAGGATAGGGCATTTCTTCTTCTGGCATTTAAAGTGAGTTAATCTTTAAAAAAAAACGCTGTGCTTCCTGACAGGCGGAGCTGTTGGATCTGCAATTTTGAAATGTCGCATCATTCAAGTTTGTGAACGATGCCACACTTGACGGCCGAGTCATTAACGCGGTCGTCCCCCCCCCCCCCACAACACGCAACGCAGGTCCGAGATGCACAACAAGACGGTGAGCCAGAGGTTCGGCCTGCTGCTGGAGTCGTACTGCCGGGCCTGCGGCATGTACCTGAAGCACCTGAGCCGGCAGGTGGAGGCCATGGAGAAGCTCATCAATCTCACCGACCTCCTCAAGCAGGAGAAGAAGGATGAGGCGCAGAAGGTGAGCCGACTGCTGGCAGCTGTTTGCTGCGGTGCCACCAAATTACTGCTGATACCCCCTTTGGCCTCAGAGATGCTCCGGCGCAACTGGGAATTAACTAACTGCCTCTTGCGCTCTTGCTCTCGGCCAAACATAAATCAACCAAACGAGAAGGAGACGCTTTTATAAAATCAGAGAGAGAATCAGCAAAAAAAAAAGGAAAATAAATGTTGCACTAATTTCCAGGTTCCAAACAGAGGCCGGTGTGACCGGAGTTGTCTGAAGTTGACGCAATTTTCCTGTTAATTATCTGCTAATGAAGCTACACCCTCGTCTTGTAGACATTTAATAAGTAGAAGCCGTCGTAGCTGCGTCAGAGTGGCATTAAAAGCACATTAGTGCACATCAGAACATGTAATTGCCCCCCCAATCACGAGCTGATGTTCTCACTAATGAGGTGTACATGTGCTCTTGCTGCAAGACCTTTTTTTAAAGATCGTTTCTGGCTCCCTACACTAACCTTTATAGCTGTTGGCTTTTGTGCTTGTCGAGCGGCTGATGATGCCGCGAGCAAACGCATCTGTCAGCCAGTTAATGTGACGCGACTTAATATTTAAGTAACCTGCGTCCAGTGGCGCCGCGGCGAAAATGTGTTTCTGCAGAGCCAAGGATCATTAGTTCCGTGTTCGAGGGAAGTCTGCTTCCACAGAGCCGCAGTGGGAGACATTTAGTAGAGCCACTTCTACACTCACTCCTTCTATAAACATGTTTCTCTCTTTCTCTCTTTTTTTTGCAGGTTCAGATGAAGTTCCTGGTGGAGCAGATGAGACGGCCCGACTACATGGACGCCCTGCAGAATTTCACCTCCCCGCTGAATCCGGCACATCAGCTGGGAAACCTTCGGTACTTGTCTCTGTCTCTGTCTCTCTCCCTCTCTCCCTCTCTCTCTCTCTCTCTTTTTTTTTACTCAAACCCCTGAAATGTCTGGAAGCAATTTTTCTTTCCTCTCCTGGTGTTGTGCATTTTTTTCTTTTTCTTATTCTGGCATCCAATTCAAATTATACAGAGGGTTTTTATGTATAATATAATAACTGTGCTTTGGTTGTGTTTGTGGTTTGTTTATAAGTGGCAGCCAGTGTAGTTTTCTACAGACTCATTTTTTCACTGCAAATTCTGTTCATGTCGGTCAATTTAAGGCAACAATGAACTATTTTAAAGGCTGCATATTGTACATTTTTATAGATGGTTATTTTTTTTAGTGCAGTGGCTCAGTTTTCCACCATTAATCATCTAAAAAAATACTTTAGATCTCCACAACACAGCACATTTAGCACTCAGTTTTAGTATTTCAAAGATGGTCATGAGTCATCTTGTAGGGTGCAAATGGCTCGAGTGGTTGTCACCAGCCTAAGAAAGGTATCAGAGCCCTTTGTGACATCAGCAACGGCTGATTGCCAGACGTTTCTCACCGAGAACTTTCTGTCCCTCCACCACATCGTTTCCTGTTTTTACATCACGCCCTCGTCTCTGTTTCAGCCTGGAGGAATGCAGGATGATGTCATCAGCCAAGCGACCTTTATGGCTAAACTGGGAAAACCCAGATATGATGTCGGAGCTGCTCTTCCAAAACAACGAAATCATTTTCAAAAACGGAGACGGTGAGTGTTTTCATCCATATTCATCCTGCTCTTCTTCTGCCGCTCCTCCTCCACTTCCTCACCGCTGCCCTTGACTCAGACTGGGGTGGGAGAAAAAAAAACCCCTTGCTGAGCAGTTCTCAGTGTGAACCTGCAGGGCAAATCATGCCATGTGAACACGACCCCCATCTGCACCGAGGGAAAAACAGGTCATGTTCTGTGATTCACGCTTTACCAGAACCTCTCGCGCATTCGGCGTCAGCAACACTTGACCAAACCGACTCCGACAGCTGCGCTCTATAATGCATGGAGGCGCTGATCAAAGACCTGCTAATCACGAGCCCTGCTGTCGTCCACCTCCTTGTCTCCTCTCTGCCTGCACAGATCTGAGGCAGGACATGCTGACGCTGCAGATCATTAGGATAATGGAGAACATCTGGCAGAACCAGGGCCTTGATCTCAGGTAGGTTCCTCTTCTCAACGTGATGGCGAGGATGCGGGCGCACATTAGCGGGCGCCAGATGCTTTCATGTTCCCCGTCTGCACACCTGAATGCAGATTAGCCAGCCGCATTCAGTCATTTGATGTCAAGCCGCCGTCCTAATAACTTCTCGCCTCGCTTGATGTGTCGCCCCTCCCCCACGTCTCCCACCAAGGATGCTGCCGTACGGCTGCCTGTCCATCGGCGACTGCGTGGGCCTGATCGAGGTGGTGAGGAACTCCCACACCATCATGCAGATCCAGTGCAAAGGCGGCCTCAAGGGGGCGCTGCAGTTCAACAGCCACACGCTGCATCAGTGGCTCAAAGACAAGAACAAGGGGGAGATGTGAGTGCAAGGGCTTTGGCATGTAGCTGCACTCTGCTGCTCTTCTTTTGCTCAAGCTGACAGGTTTTGGGTGAGATTTTCTTTCCTTTTTTTTAAAAAAGTCAGTTCTTTGTGAGACTCTTTGTGTTTTTTTCTGTTTGTCTCCAGGTACGACCAAGCTATTGATCTGTTCACGCGGTCGTGCGCAGGCTATTGCGTCGCCACATTCATCCTGGGCATAGGAGACAGACACAACAGCAACATCATGGTCAAGGATGACGGACAGGTGTGAATGCGTGTGGTTGCACTAGTGTGTCTCCGCCCGCGCATGTCTGATCTAAGTTCAGCTTCCAAGCTTTTCAAGTGACTTTCATCGGTGTCACGTCCAGTGTCGGCAAGGATTCTATTGCTAAGTAATCCACTTCTGTAATTAAACTATTTTTTTAATAACGGAGTAATGTAACGGGATTACTCTGGCAAAAATGGTAATTATATCAGAATTAATTTATCAAGTAACGATTCCATTACTTTTCCGAATTATTTTGCAATCTAAAAATTTCTTATTATCCACAAAATGTCTGAAATTTAGAAAAACAACCGAAAGCAATGATGTCGCAGATTCACCAACACAAGCATGACGGTGGCAAAAGAAGAAAACAGCCATTGCGTTTGATAGCTGGAAATACAAACATTATTTTGAGTTCATCTGGTCTCCGTGAAAGAATATTCATAATGTTCGTTGTACATTATGTGCAGGAAACAAGTTCTCAACTGTTACTTTATCTTTTTTAAAATTGATTACTTATTAAACAAAGTAGTTAAAGAAGTAATTAGATTACTTTTTAATGGAGTAATCAGTAGTTGGATTACTTTTATGGAGTAATCCCAATAACACTGGTCACGACTTTATTTTCACCTGTGCCCTGCAGCTGTTCCACATTGACTTCGGCCACTTCCTCGACCACAAAAAGAAGAAGTTTGGCTACAAGAGAGAGCGCGTTCCCTTTGTGCTGACGCAGGACTTCCTGATTGTCATCAGCAAAGGAACTCAGGAGTGCACCAAAACGCGGGAGTTTGAAAGGTAATTGCGGCCGCTCGGTTTATTCCAGTGCCCGGTTGGCTCAGAAATGCTCTTGGTTACGATGCCTCTCCGCCTTCTGCTGCCTCTGCTCCTCCTCCAGGTTCCAGGAGATGTGTTACAAGGCGTACCTGGCCATCAGGCAGCACGCCAACCTCTTCATCAACCTCTTCTCCATGATGCTGGGCTCGGGGATGCCCGAGCTGCAGTCGTTCGACGACATCGCCTACATCAGGAAGACGCTGGCGCTGGACAAGACGGAGCAGGAGGCCCTGGACTACTTCATGAAGCAGATGAACGACGCCCACCACGGCGGCTGGACCACCAAGATGGACTGGATCTTCCACACCATCCGCCAGCACGCCATGAACTGAGACCAGAGCGGAGGTGACGAAAGACTCGGGTCAGCGGCAGCACACTAAAAAAAACAAAAAACCCACATGAAACAATAGAAGAGCGGGTGAAGTATCTTCCCAAACACACTAAGACCCCTTCGATGCTTCCTCCAGGGGGCGTCTCTGTGTTAACAACACAACGCCCGACTGCTCCTATACCCTACGTTTATGAATTTACTCTTTGTGCACTATGAAGTCCATCGTTGAAAGGACCTCGGGATCATGAGCTTCTCCCGGTGGGCCACGCTGTGGACACCTTTTTATCCTCATCACCTCTCATTGCTCCTCACCATACGTCCGCTGAGTCTCTCCCTCACAAAAAAGAAGTGTTGCCATCTCTGCGTTCGCGCTGGTGAACTTCCACTACCTACCTAGAACTGGGAGATGATAAGTGGGATGACCCTCTTCCTCTGCACGTCAAAACAGTTTTCATGAACACGTTGAGGGGGACGAAAAAAACAACAACTTTGCTGGCATTTCCCTCTCCTTTGTAGCCGAGGAATGATTCAGCCAAGAGAAGTGACTTTTGTACAGCAGCGTAACCCTCCATGTGTATGCATATAATGCACATATTCCCTTTTTTTTGTTTTATTTTAAGACTGTTTCCTACTGAGCCAAAGTACTAGATGTGTAAACTCTCCTCCTCCTACTGCTCTCCAGTCTTTTGTCAGTCGACAAAAAAAAAAAAAAAGAGATAATACTAACAATGACAATAATTTTAATCGTCACTACCACGTTTGAGTCGTTGCGTGCTCACAGCAGCGGTAGTTTGTTTGTTTTGTTTGTTTTTCCTATCAGTATTATTCTGTCACGTGCGGAGACGCAGACATCCACTATGCGGCCGACTGGAGAAACAGCCTCCGGGTGGCATCGTTCTTTTTAGGGGGGGGGGCAGGATGCTGTGCGGAGGAGAGGACGCGCGGTGTTCCTTGACATTCTGCACTCTTTAACTCTATGCAAGTCTTCGTCGTCTTTATGTTGACTGTAACCTGGGAACCAGACTGTAACCAGGGAAAAGTGTTGATGTGGGAGTCCACCTCCCCCCCTCGCTGCTCTCTCTCCGCTCTGACAGACAGACAGTGAATGGAAGGAGGAGAAGGAGGAGAAGGAGGAGAAGAACCACCTGTTCTGCATCAGGATCCGTCTACTGTCTCTCTCGCAACACTACATAACACTACAGGAGAACTGTGAGAACTGCCTCTCTCTTCCCTTCCACTTGGAGATTCACTCCAAGCTGTCACTCATACATTTGTGCCTGTCCTCTTGTTCAGACCTTCCAAGTCGACGCGGTTCTCTTCATGTTTGCCAAACACTTCCTAGATTGTACAAGAAAAAAAAAAGAAAAAACTAACACAGGTTCAAGAAAAAAAAACCCCAACACACCTGAAGTGTTTGCCCCTCAACCTTTAAAGTGTCTTCTTCCCTTCTTTCTTGTTTTCCCCTGATGATTGTCGCCCTTATGTTGCTCCTGACTCATAAGTGGCCTCTTTGAAAGAAGAAAAAAAAAAGTCCCAGCTTCACCAAAACGATCCACAAAACCAGGCGGCTTGCTGGAGTGCGTCTGGGAGCTCAGTTCATGTTTTCTGTGCCGACTGGACTGAGACGCGAGAGTGTGTGTTTTCTGTACGGGCTACAGAGCAGAGGGCCGGACCCAACCTGAGAGAAATCACAACCTATGGAGCAACTCTGAAACCATGTTACTTCCCTTTGTACTCGCTGTCATCTCTTTGTCACTCTACTTCATGCATGAGGTCCTCAAATATCTACCTTTTTTGTTTGTTTGTTTGTTTGTTTGTTTGACCTGATGTTGTTTACTTGAATTTCATGTATAGAAAAATGACCTTGTTACGTGTGTGTGCGTGCGTGCGTGTGTGTGTGTGTGTGCGTGTGTGCGAGAGAGAGAGAGAGAGAGGTACAGCCGAGTCGCGATGAAGGCAACGGATAAACCGCTACAAACGTGCAAAAGCTTTCCTTGAATAACTTACAGAGGTAATATATATTTTTGTATTTTTTAAAATGTAAACAACTGACTCATATGTGTAACAGCCAACCAAAAAAAAAAAAAAGAGAGAGATGTGCCGCGCGCAGCATCCTCACGCGAAAGGCGACACGTCCTTGTTTGAAAACGTTGAGAACGACGAGGCAGGAGGAGAGTTGTCGGAATGAAGGACGGGGACTCGACGGCGGCGGCACGTGGCGTGCCGAGTGCTGATCCGCTGGGAAGCCTGCAAGCACAACGAGAGGAAGGAAGAGCTACCTTGCCTCCTTTCGTTTTTCTTTTTTTTCTTCTTTTTTTTTTCTTAAAAAAAAAAAAAAAAAAATGAGACTCGTACATTTTATCCCTTTACTGCAAAACGTACTCGAATACTTGTTTGAAGTCATCCTCATATGTCCATGTCTGATAGGAAAACTGTATGCATTCATTTATTGTTCTGTCAAATAAAAGCATTTCTCCCCGTGACACTTTTTAATCTTTGATCCGTAGAAGGACGTGGGACAAGATGTGAATGAGGAATACAAGCGACTCATTCAGTCGGTCTAGAAAAAACGTTTTCACTGTGTTGTCGCAGACACAGAGAAGCCTTTAACTCCGGTATATATACCATCCAAAGATAATGTAAAACATTTATACGTTGCCATTGAGAGACTAACATTCTCAGATATTTTATTACCTCATTCTGTGACATGTCACAAGACCCAAGCTCAGAATCTCTGGTTTCACAATGCAGCAAACCTCTCATTATTAATCCTGATGGACTTGCATCTGTGTTTCTGAGACTTCTCTCTGTTTCTTATCTTGACTTTGCAGTTTTCAAAGGAGACTTGAAGCACCAACCTCCCAGACCGCTGTCAGCTGTCCGTCACCCTGAGCTATCCGCCCTGATGGGGTCACTCTATCAGTGTCAGGTAGTGCCGTTCAAATTTGAAGAGGGTTGGTGAAATGGTTTTTTCATCATCTGTTGGAGCTGGAATTGAAGATCCTTGACATTCTCAGGCATGGATGTGATGTTTTTGGAATTTGCCTCCCTCTGCTCTAGTTTTCATTTCCTTCTCATCTCTGGACCAACATCTACCAACAAGCCCAGAAACAAACCGTCCGTCTCTTTGTGTGCACTTTGAGTCATCTTCAGTCAGAGCGTGCATGCAGCACCTGGAGCCCACACATCACGATGCGCTGCCTTGTTTCACTTGACAGAGAAAAGGCTCTCAGACGGGAGGCGGTGCCTGTCATTCTCTTCAAAGAGGCGGCTCTTTGAACTGCTTCAATGACAACTATTGTTAGCTTGCCCTTTTTCTAATGAAACCTGACTACGTGTGTGTGTTGTGCATCAACATCTGGCTGCTAACAGTCCTTTAGCATACCAAAATGCTCAGTTCTGCGTCAAACAGCCTTGGTTCCCTGTTTTTTTTTCTTCTTCTTCTTCTTTTTTTTAACAACTGCATTTTATTTTTATTCTTTGCACATTGCAGGAGGAGTAAGAGAGCGGTCGGTCAGGATGGAGCCGGGGTGTTGCGCCTCGGGAGGGTCCCGTCCAGTTTCCCCCTGACGTGCGTCGATGTGAGCCGGCCCCCCACGGTGCCGCCGTCGCTGCTGCTGCTGCCGCTGCTGCTGCTGCCGCTGCTGCTGCACATCTCGGCGGAGAGATGGGCCAAGTGCTGCGTCAGCTTGACGAGGGCCACCAGCAGAGCGCCGCCGCCCAGCATCAGACACGGCCACACCAGCGCCAACAGAGCGTCCTTATAGGCGTACTTCCTGTTCAATATGGCATCCCCGGGGTGCCGCGCGCCGTCCGCCAGGCATAATGAGGAGGTCTCCAGCTGAGCATCCAAGCTGTTCCTCACTTCTTCCACCTCCTTCTGAAGCTCGGCCCAGTCCATACGACACTTTGGCAAGTAGAAGCACTGCGAGAGGTGGACACAGATAGGATTCAGGAGTATTATTATTATTATTATTATTATTATTATTATTATTACAAAGTGTGCCACTTGTTAGAGTTGGCAGCGCTGATTGCAATCAGCGACACGAGGTGAGGCTGCGAGTGTCTTTTCATCTCCCACTTTTTTATCTTTAACAGAAAGAAAACCTGCTCCAACCTCTCATTAAGCACTGACACTTTGAAAAAACAAAACACTTTCCCCAGCTCCTCTTTGCGGCATGAGAGCATCCCATAATAACGTCTGCCGGCTGATTCACAAGGGTGCAGTCATCAGAGTGCTGCTAGTTTCCATTATGTCAGCTCCCTTTTTGTGTGTCCTGCTTAGGTGGCTGATATGGAAATTAGGATCGCCACAAGTCCTGAGAAAGAAAATTAAAAAGCCAACAGCAATTTTGGCAATTCCACCCCAAAATAAGTCCAGCTTTTTTTTTTTCCTCTCTCTCCTCTGGTGGAGATCCGTGGCGCCTTTGAGATGAAGCCCCTGAAATCCTCACCTCCAGCGCGTGCAGCACCGGCTCCTCGTCAAAGTGGAGGAAAGCCGTCTGATTGGAGGCTGTGAGGTTAACCTGCGCCCTCAGGCAGGGCACCGTGCTCACACCTCTGCAGTCCACCCACTCCGCCAGTATCTCCGTCCTCAGCAGCGTGCAGCCGGCTTCCTCCCAGTTACTGGAGTAGAGAAAAACAAGTGCAGTGTGTGTGTGTGTGTGTGTGTGTGTGTGTGTGTGTGTGTGTGTGTGTGTGTGTGTGTGTGTGTGTGTGTGTGTGTGTGTGTAGCAGAGCCAGGGTCTCGCAACCCCTGCAGCTCCGCGACGCAAGTAAACACACCCACACGCTGCAGAGGCAATAATTGCTCCTTCTTATTATCTGGCTGCGAGGAGTGAGCGCTCTTCTTATTTTTAGTTTAGGTTTTTTTCCCGCTGTTGCCCTTGTGAAGCACATTTCTGCTCGGAGACGAGAAGAAGAAACAGATGAAATGCTTTGCGCACGGCTCTGTGTGTGTGTGCGTGTGGTGCAGGTCGGGGAGAGAATAAGATGTTAATTGACTTTGGTTTGTCAGTGATTTAATGAATTACTTACTGTTTTAGTCCATTAGATTCAAAGTAAACCGGATTCCTCCCTGGGTTAATTCATTAATTTATACTCGGTTGGAGACGTGAAGGCACGAGGCAGATGGTGCCAGGTTGCCAGCCTAAGTGGATCAACAGTCGGAATTCATTTTCCCAGAGAGATTTTGTGTTTCGCTGGCAGGAAGAAAAAACAGCCACGGCGGTGGGTGGGGGTAGGGGGGTGGCGGATGGTATTCCAAGGAGCGCTCACTGACGGCGTCATTCTCCTGAGGGGGGATCCACAACTTGCTTCGCACGGATTGAAACCCCCGTCACTCTGACTTGGCGCCCTGCCTACCTGCTGAGGTAGGGCCGGACCGCCGTGACGCCCACCAGGAAGAACATGAGCATGGAGAAAGCCATCATGGTGAAGCCCAGCAGGATGGCTCTGTCTTCGCCCACGCTGGGCACCAGTGTCTGGGCTCGGGCCCGCTGCCCTCCGCGCTCGTCCCAGCCTCGGCTCCACTCCAGCTCCCGAGCCGCCGGCGTGCTGCCATGCACCAGCTCCCTGTGTCTCTCACACACGAGCGTGGACAGGAAAAAGACACGCACACAGGCGACATGAATGCTCTGCAGTCGCTATTTTGAAATTTCAAAGCTCGAGCACACGGGACAATAATCTGTGTTAAACTTGTTTATATGTTTGATCCCAGATTCAAGCGGAGCAGAATGACGTGAGTAATCATCCTGCCAAAATGTTAGAGCTCAGGAAACATCACTTTTAGCTTTCTGTTTACAGCCTCCTGCTAAAAGTAGATAGGTAGGTAGGTAGATACTTTATTCATCCCCTCAGGGAAATTCTCTGTATCCCATAGCTCACAGTATACATAATACGTACACCATAAAAAGACAGATAATACACACAACCATAAAAAAAGACAGCCATTCAATCAATGAAAGAATAACAGGGTGAGCCTGATGGTGTGAAAAGTGCATAGTATTAAAAAAATAAAAGTCCATACCAATTAATAATTGATGAATTGATGAACAAAGAAAGACACTAACAATCAAAAACACAGAGAGCTACAAGACGTGCTGCCAGTCATTGCGCCGCAGACTACCCTGAAAGTACAACAAAATAGGTGACACTTCATTTAGCCTTGTCATATCTTTGTGGATTCATGTACAGTATCTTTTTTTTAAACTATGTTTTAATATATGTATGTATTTGATATGCATAATGTATTTCTGACTCTGATGTTTGGCCAGGATTCTGTTTTTGGGGAAACAAGACACGCACACACACTAATAATAACCTTAACCCTAACCCTAGGACAGTAGGAACAAGGTGATATAGGTTTATTTTTAATATTAACATTGGTGGAGATCTGCAGCCCCAAAGTCATAGGAATGGTCACAGGCCAACATTTATTAAATACTAACAACTACAGTTACAATTAGAATATAATGAAAACTGTCATGGAGCAATTTCAGAATGTCATTCATTAAGTGTGAGCTATGAACTCAACCTCTGGCCACCCCAAGGAAACATTTCCGGCCCTGTGGGCGGGCGGAGCTAACGCTTGGCCAGGGGGTGTCGGCTGTAACTGTTGAGATGTCACAAATGGCTGATTTCTTAGCACACAGTTCCAGAACAGCGGAGCAAACAACTAAATTAAAGGTGCACTTCTCTCATTTGTGGGACTTCACTGGTAGGCTGCAGACACAGATCATTGTTAGAAAACACTCGTGAAGTGAGTAAAGTTTACGAAGAGTAGGAAAAGCTTCCCGTCATGTGGAGCCTTTTCTGTTTTGTTTGCTGTTGTTTTTGTTGGGACCTAAATACTTTTCCAACAACAGCTACAAGGATGAGAAAAAACCTTTTGGTGGCGCCAGAGGAAATATCACACCAAGTCCCAGCATTATTCCGATTAAGCGGCGCAAATTAAACCCTTTCCAGACAAACCGGCAAAAATAGGAAAGTTGGAACTAAAGCCTCCAAAGATCACAATATCCTTCACTGGACTGCACAGCGGTTTTTTTCCCACACCAGAGCAACGGAAAAACACTCTGCTGAAAAGGAAATTAGACCGGCTGTAATTTGATGAAAAAGTAAAAGGGTTCCCTTTTAACCTGCATGTTTGATTTGCAGATGCGCTTTATTAACCGAGGCGTCCAGAGAGTGTAAACCTGCACGCTGATAAATGTGGAGGAAGTGCAGATCTTAAACGCTCGGCCTGGGTCAATACTTTTGGTTTTCCTCCTTAATGACCTCCCACTAGCGCTGCCGCTCGATGCTCTCGCCTTACCGCGCCTGCCGCCTGCGAGCTCCCTGCAGGTTGATGTTAATGGGGATGCTGAATGACCTCCGCGGAGACGACGAGTGGAGCAGCATCCTGGCGCAGCCACCTGTAAGTCCTGTGTGTCCACCTGCCGAGCTGCTCTCTGGGATCTAAAAGTCAGATGTCTTAGTGTTTTTTTTGTTGTTGCAGCCTGTCAGCTGCTGATGAGGCTCCGATGCAGCACGGTGGCCGACTGAGAGGACCAGATTGTGGATTTCGGCCACCAGGGACCAACCTGTTGTTTACCCAGGCTCAAAGAAAGTTGAGTGCTGCGACACCTTTCCACCCTAGTGTGTGTGTGTGTGTGTGTGTGTGTGTGTGCATGTGTGTCTATAGAAACCAGCTCAGGAGAGTTTGCTAGGATACTGAACCTGCTCAGTGGGCCCGAGTGGCTCACTGGGTGGCTGCACAAATGCCCTCCTCCTCTCAGTTACTCACAGTTCACACCACAATACAAGGAGGCTGAGACTTCACGCCTGAGATCTCCTTCGTCCGTCTTGCCACGCTCCAGCCAAAAGCGTTTTTAGCCAGTCTGTAACTATTGAGAGTCCTGTTTGTCTTGATGACAACAGCAGGGAGGCTGTAACCTACTGGTTACAAAGAAAGTAGAACAAAATCCTCCAAGAAAGATGTAGAAGAAATACATGAAGTGACTTCCTGTCACTAGTTAGATTGGGTCAAATCAGATTAGCGTGGATGATGCAACAGTGGTTGTCTATTCAGAAGTGAACACAAAAGATTTAATGTTTGAAAATTGAAAACAATATGGAAATGTGTATGTCATCACGTTCATCTGTTAGTCCCTGTTTTCATACCTGATCTCACTTTAATTTGTTGCTGCCTAGACATCAGATTACACAGGAACTAAAAGTAGTTTTGATGAACAACAACAACAACAACAACAACAACTTCTGTTGTCCTTGAAAAAGCAACCTATGAATTCATGAAATGTTTCTTTTTTCTCTGTCCTCGCATGAGTAAAAATCATGACTAAAACATTGTGCATGAACATTGTTCCTCCGTTGCTCTCTGCAGCGTGCACGCTTTAGATAAGTGTGCACAGACACAAGCATGCGCACACAGGCGAACGCATTAATTCCAGAAACCTTCTGAAAAACAGACCAAAAATAATGATGTTTTTTTCTTTCTCTTTTTTTAACCATACCGTGGTAAAATGTTAGCCTTCTAACATTGACCCTCTTGCTCTGGGTCCAACTGCTGGAAGGATCATAATGTGGAAGTAAGATGGAAAAGGACGGGATTTGCGAGAAATGACAACAGGTTGCTCAATTTGCACTCAAGTTGCAGAGATTGGTTAAAATTGGCCACTCAATTCACAGCGATTGGTTGAATTTGCAGCAATAATTACAATAAACAGTGATGGACAAACGACCACCACCATACAAGTGGACATACTTTTTGTATCAATACCATTTGTAGTATTAATAGTAGCAATAGAAAAAAGTTGTTTTTTTCTTTGATTGTGTAAAGCGCTTCAAGATGTTTTGGCCTTGGACATGATTTAGTGCTTTGCAAGTAAAGGTTGATTGGTTGCTACTACTACTACTACAACAATTGTTTCTACTTCATTGTTTCTTGGAGATTTGAGTTGAGCCCTTCATTGTAGCTTATGGGTGCACCGTTTCTGTATACCATAATAATTTCAGTGATGCCAACATACGACGCATGACCTTGATAATGTTCTTAGAGGTGACCAAAATAAACCAGAAAACAAAAACCTCTCTAAAAACATCCGTTACCCAATCACCTTGTAAGCCTTTAATGCATTGGCCTCCTCTCTCAAAATATTGTACATGGGTTCTCTTGCAGATGGACACTTCAAATCCATCTGGTGTATTTGGGTTTGCGTCAGGTTTGGTGAGACAGAAACCACTGATACGGACAAAGACAATATCAAGAGCAAACTTCAAAGAACTGAGTAGGATGCTTCATTGCGCTGTGAACGTGTGTTGGGATATGAGCTCCTAAGTGAGTTTATTAAGGGACAATCGAAAGCCCTTGTATTATTCATGTGTTGCTGGGCAGGGGGAAGGGAAAACGCATGGAGGTAACTAACTGGGTGACAGTAGTGTTTAATATAACCCGCCCCGGGCCAGCAACACTCGCTACTTGGAAACAGAGCCAAGCACTCGATACAGCTGACAGCCTTGTAATACCTGCACTTATTCAGCGCTCAGTGCTAGTTTTTTTTTTTTAATGATTATTTCACTCTCAACCCCTTACCAACGTCCAGGCATTGGGTTTGGAATTTAATCTAGATTTCGTTTTTCTTTTTAAAAAAAAAAAAAAAAAAAAAAAAATCAGATTTATTCTATTACCTGCCTGTCCCTGTTATGGTGGATGATGCATCGCATGTGTAGCCAGCCAAAGTGAGTCTTTAATTCTGGGCAAAAGTTATTTTTGCCTTTCGCAAGTGTACTTGAGCAAGGCTGTCACGGGAGAGCACGCCGCCTTTGATGAGAACCGAAGAAAATAAGATTAAAAATGTATAGCTCAGCAGGCTTCAGCCAGCCTGGTAACCTGAGACATCGCCTTGGCTATGTGGACGAGACCCGTGCAGAATTACACACCGACTGCAGCAAACTGCAAACATTTGAAAGCTGCAACCATTTCTGGCCGCCTGCATTCCTGGTCCGAGCCAGGCCGGGCCCCTCTGAGCAGCCGTCTCCGTCAAGGCCTGACCTTGTACAGCAGCAAGATAAATTTCCCTGATCATCCAGGCCAGCGCTTGTAATTGGACTCACAGTGTCTCTTGTTATCTGATTATGCCGCCGCAGCATTTCTGAGCAAGGCGCGCACAGGCAGAGGTCGGTTTATAAAAGAGGCAGCCAGCCTCTGAGCCCGATGGATAATCACCAGAAAAGGAAGCTCACTTTCTTCACCATCGGACTGATATTTATTCTGAGCGGCGTCGAGTACGGTAAGTTCATTACGACAGCTTTTTTGGACTTGAAAACAGGAGATAATGATCTCATTAGAGCGGAATCTGTCTGACATTTGGGCTGCGAGCTCACATCTCGGCGGATGCGACATCAGATGGAGCTGAAAAATATTTTTCTGTGGGTAAACAAGGCTTGTCATTTCTGCAGATACACACACACACACACACACACACACACACACACACACACACACACACACACACACACGCAAGCAAGCAGATAACCATCCCCCTCTCCTCCCGCCTCATTCCCCCACGCCGCCCTCAGCTGTTATCCTGCCCACAATATGGAGGTACCTTCAGATCCTGGAGGCGCCGCCGTACTTCCTGGGTCTCGGCCTGTCGGCCTTCAGCCTGAGCGGCCTGCTGACGGGCCCGCTCTTTGGCATGTGGTCGGACCGGAGCGGAACTACAAAGACCATCGTGCTTTTCTCCAACCTCTTTGAGATCGTCGGTGAGTGAAGTCCGTCTCGTGGTGCTCAAAAAGGGGGAGAACAGATGTGTTCATTATCAGGCGCAGGCTGCTAACTAAGCTGACTCTGAAATGGCAAATTGGAAAAGAAAATTCAGGTTTTAGGTCATTCATCGAACCTTCTCAAACCTTCTGTGCCGTGCAAACGCAACTCTGAGCAGTTTCCAGGAGAGGAGTTGGCCAAACACCTGTGATTGCAGCGCTGAGCTCATCAAGGTTCTGCTGCCTTCAGGTTATTAAGCCTCCAAGCTGCCACGCTCAAAGCAAACATGATGAGTTCTCAGAATTACACCAAAACGTCTAAAATCAACTTCCTGTCAATGTGGCAGCCATTAAAACAAATGTTATCTTTCATCTTTGATCTCGTGCCGTCCCCAGCAGCCACGCTGAGGTGAAATTGTGGCACCAGCAGGTAGATGAATACATTTCCTGCTCCGCTGAGTGCAGCATCTCCAGTCACTAGCACTGGAACTTTGATTCCTTGACTTTGGCTGAAGGATGCTTTAAATAAGGCCCATTTTTTTTAAATGCATGAATGACAAGGACTTTAGGTCTGTCTGGAATTCAAGTTTGCACCCTAAATTGTGTTTGATTCTGTTTTTGTGTTCAGGCAACTTCATGTATTTTGTCGGCTATTCAAAGTGGTTGTTGTTGGGCAGTCGGCTCGTAGCAGGTGACATACACAAACACATGCACACGCACACAAATGCATGCCAGAACACATCGCCCAAGCCGCGTAACAGCATCGACGTGCCGTTTTCTTTTCCCCTCTCAGGTGTTGGTGCAGGAGCTGGTTCCTCCATCTTTGGCTTCCTGACACGGTGCACTCGGCCAGAAGAGCGCGCTGGGATCTTTGCAGCCATCATGGCGTGCAGACAAGCCGGCCTTCTTGTCGGTAAGTCCCAGGAGTGTCACCGTCACAATGTCAGACCGTGGAAAAGATTGTCTGATACTTGACGTTCGCCTCCAAACGAGAAATGAGAAAAACTTAAGTGATGTGAAGGCGTCTGTCTTTTCTTGTTCTCAGATTTTTCATTTATATATATAGATTCCCTGCTCATCTTTCATGCTGTACCCCCTCCCTGTCTCTCCAGGGCCGGCGTTCAACCTGTTCCTGCGCCTGTGCGATTTCAAACTGGGGCCGTTTGTTGTGAACAAGTACACATCTCCTGGGGTAAGAGCATTCAGACAATCAGTAATCCGAGGGTATCCACGTCCTCGTGAATACTGATCTTCAGAAATAGCCACTCTGCATTCTGCACTCCTCCCCGACTCCCATGTATGTTTCTCTGCTGGCCCTTTGTTCTCTGAGGAAGAACACAGATCACCTGCAGAGACGCTTGGGCCCGTAACTACCTGCATCCATCCAAATAAAGCACCTGTGTGGTTTATGCGAGATGAGAAAGCAAAAACTGCCTCTGCCTCCGTCAGTTTTTCTGCATAATTTGACACGGCACATCTCACTTTACCTCTCAGTGTCTGACTTTCCCCTTTATTGTTCCTCCCTCACATCGTATTATTCATCTCCTCTGATGCTTTTCGCTGCTATTTGCCGCTCCCCTGAAGTTGCTTTTTTCTTTACTCTGCCTTTTTGCCATTAAATTTTCAGATCTTCATGTGCCTGCTGTGGATGCTGCTCCAGTTCGTGGTCCTGGCGATGTACTGGGACGTGCCTCCCATCGCCTCAGCGGGGGCCGAGGAGGTGATGCTGGAGATGAAACGAGAGCGTGGCGGCGGCGGCGAGGAGGAAGAGGAGGGGGTGCCGCTCATGGGGTCTGACGAGGAGCCGGTCAACACCTACAGCGCTGTCAGCTGCAGCCGTACGGCTGAAGAGCTGCCCGACTGCGGTTCTTCGGCAGAGCCAAACGTCTTCAGGAACTTCAGCATCAGCAGAGGTGAGCTGCAGCTTCACCGCCACACACAGGAGCTGTGACTCACTGCAACACATATTTGAGTACGGAGCTTGTCAGCTAGCTAATGTTAGCCACATTGTTTCTCAAAGATATCTACCAAGCAATCTGAACTTCCAATTCATTGACTCTGCCACAGAGTTGAGTAAAGCAGCTGTTTGGGATGTTTTTATAAGAGGCTGATAAGTAATCAGAAGCCAGGATGAATTAGGTGCTAATATTAAACGCACCTGGTGGCTAAATTTGCATGCTGATTGATCTCAGTTCTGGAAATTCCAGTGGTTAAGTTTGGGGCAAGGCAGATAGGCTAAACTTCAGAGGTGAATCCAGAGAGATGATTGTCAGCGCTGCTCTGTTCCAAAAAGGGGTCGAGGTCATGAGGTGTCACCACGGAAGCTTGTGTTTCCTCTCGTCAGATTCATTGATTTTGTGGCGCACGCGGGCACGTGCATGTGTGCGCGCGTGTACACACACATTCATACATACATCCGCTTTGATCTTCCAGGTCTCTCTGAGGAATTGTGTGTGACTGCTGTATTGATTGGTTCCGCGCGCGTGTCTGGTTCATGTCACATGCATGTATGTGTACGTCGTCCAATTGGATTAGTGTCATGCTTTACACTGGTTGTGTGCAGTCGCTGCAGATGAGATTTCCTGTACATTGTTATCCCTGTTTGTGTGTTTGTGTGTGTCAAGACTGAGTATTGATTCTCTCACTCTTTGCGCATGGTGCAAAGGGATGGATGGCAGACTTCCCTTTTTTATTGACTGGCTCGCTGTGGTTGACTTGGGGATGAAATGGAGACGGAATTGGTAATGTGGCCAGCACTCCCCTCATTGATCCCTTTTAGTTTTTAAAGAAAGTCCACAACACCAGGAACTTGGGGCCAAGAGTGAAAAAAAACCCCCAAAAACTAGAGGATACAGCTCTCGCTTGTACACACACACACACACACACACACACGCACGCACTCATGCACACATGCACGCACTCATGCACATACGTATGCACTCATGCACACGCGCACACTGTGTGTGGCACTGTCTGGAATTCTGAATTATTGATCCGGCCCGAGTTTTTATGTATGAATGAGGAATATCTCGGAAATCGGGCTGATCTTTTGCTGTCTTTCAAGTCTCTTCTTTTGAGGTTTTGGCTCCACAAACAAGCCAACGGAACTGTGAGCTGGATGAGAGGATCGATGCCTCTCTCACATGTGGAAGTTAGATAAAAAGCCACAGCCAGCAGCTGGTTACCTCAACGCCACAGACACAGTTTGGTTTGTTAAGGGTGAATATAAGCTCACTTTCATTCAAAGTGGTGTTTAGGGATGGTTCTCTAATCAACACGGCGGCATTAAGTGCGGTGACCAAACACGTGCACCATGCCCAATACGCATATGTATGACGTAATGTTTCCTGCCTGCTGTGTTTCTGTGAATTGTGCGGCTGCGATATTGATGCCACCCACTTTACGCCGGGAGACTAATTATGCAAAGACTGTCGATGTGCTTATGAAACCTACTCCTTGGTTCCTGGTAGCTGCTGAAGCCTGCAGCTCTTTTCAGCTTAATCACTATGGCGGCATTATAAGCATCGTTAAATGTAACCTTGCAAGGTGCCTGGAGTGTTTGGAATTCAAGTCTGAATCCAGAACCAGAATGAGTGAGGGGATGGTTCTGAGCTACATCCAGCTTTTTGTTGTGACCAAAACTGGTTCTGATGGTGGCGAGATTCTGGATCATCTAATCAGTCAAGCTAAGGAAGCTTTCCTCTGGTCAAACCGTGGACTGCGGACAAAGATGGACACAGCTTCCGTTTTAAAAAATCAGGCCAACTGCTAAGTGCCAAAAACCTGCATTCTCATGTTGGGCCAGCGGGGACCGCCAAAATGGTTCCAAAACGGAAAGGAAGTCAATTTTTGTTATCTAAAGTAAAAAAAAAGGGGGGCCCAATGTCCATTTCAGCCATTTTTGGTATAATTTTGAGTGTAATTGGCGATAAAGTTGTGGGCGTGGCTAGTTTATTAGCCAAGCGTAGTCGGCTTACCAGCAAGTGGGCTTAACGTACTGCTACCTCAAGATGCCACTGACTGGGAAACCAACCTCTAGGCTACAAAACTTGTTCAGAACCATTGGATGACGTCATGACGGCTCCGCCCATGGTTACATACAGTCAATGGGTCACGCTATGGTGAGGCATCTCAGCTCGCCAACAGGGTGGCGATGCACAAGAAGTGTTGTACTTCTTGATGATGATACCAAACTGACTGAGCGCCATTAAACAATTCGTTTAAAGGTCCAGTCCGATATTTTGGCTCGATTGTTGGTGTATAATTCATAAGGTGAGTTTCAAAAGGTTATTTTCAATATGTCGTTTGTCTGAGATTGTGAGATTGTGAACCAATATTGGGTAAAAAAAAAGGCTGAAATTAAACTTTCTCGACTTGGCATTTGTATGTTTTGGTGTTAAGGTTATACAAAATAAATAAATAAATAAATAAATATCCATGGCTCCTTGAAGGCCAAACGCTGATGGCAGCTCACCTGCACCTAACGCGATGATTATAGAAGAGGCTCTACTGTTTGGGCTGTGGCAGAAATAAATTCTTATAAATGGCTGTGGAGCGCTGAATTGGGAGAACTGGATGGTGACGGATCACACGCTGTACCGTAAAGCCATTGCTGTGGCCATCTGGCACATTTGTCCAAATTTAGCAGCGAGCCCAGATCATTGTTCCTTTCCGTCCAAGTCCATAAGGGAGATTTGGGTCCAGAAAAAGCTGAAATTGAAATTTTTTTGGATGGGAGCAATTCATTTTTCTTTTCTTTTCTTTTTTTTTAAGTGTCCGCTGGCGTGTTTGAAACCACAAACTGACAAAGAAAGGCTTTTGTTTTGTCAAGAAGAGCAGGAAAGCAGGTCTTGAAACATCCAAGCTTCTTTATTCCGACATAATGTGCCGGTGGAAACCTGTAATTCACTCTTGCCACTGGCGTGTCTTTCTGTGCGACTCTCCCCTCTGCCTTCTTCTTGCATGTCTGTTCCTGACGACAGAGTTCCTGAGAGAGGAGGTGGTGGTGCTGCTCACCGCTCAGTTCATCACTCTCTTCAATCAGACGGCGCTGGAGGTGAGGGCAGCCACCGTTGAGATCCATCAGCGGGGGTCTCTGTGCATTATCCACACCACTTTTTTCTCTTTTTTTGGGTCACACCGCATCAGTCAACGGCCTTCACTGTCGGAAATAATCAACCGCTGTTTTTAAAAAGCTCCGAAGGCGAGAGTCGATAATAACGAGCGGACATCATGGTTTCCACCGTTGGAGGCTGTGATAAACGAGGAGGAGGGTCCTCGGTCCTCTCATTAACCTGCCACGGCCCACCTGGAACATAAAATCAGACTAATGCCCCTTTTTCCACTGGCCAGAAAAATCCTGCTAACATTTGACTTTCGAGGGCAGTGGGAAAGGGACATGTTAAACAACACAGCAGTTGAAGTCTGTTTTATCTGGCTCTGCCTCCAGTGTGAATGTGCAGAATTGTATTGTTGCAATACTAAAAAAAAAGGGCTCAGTATCACGGAATCATGTGAAAGTTTCATGTTGTTGCATGAAGCTATTGCGTTATTTTGTCATAGTGAAAGGCTCATTATCACGTAATTACATGAAAAGTTTCACTTTTTATATGTGATCATTTCCGACATTATGTCATGATAATGAATCAAAATTAAATCGAACAAGGCAAGCATAGACACTGTCCTAGACCGTCTTTTAATACGTCCAACTGAACTGGCGTGTGTCCCACTGAGCTCCTGCAACTTTGCCATGGCTCAAAATGTGGATTTGCCACTGTCAAGACTCAATCTTCTTACGGTACAAACCCATGCATTTCAAAATCCTGGTCAAAGTCCAGATACTGATATCAATGTCACCTACAGTGTCAATAAGTTCAGAGTCTCAACGTGTCTCAAACCCAAGCTTAAAGTACAGTTTAATCCAATTGTGCAAATCCTTTCGTTTTGAATCGTTATCACGAAATAAAGTGAAAATTATCAAGTAAAAATTTGAAACTCTCACAAAATAACGTGATAGTTTAATGTCAAAACGTGAAAATTAGCACGTGGCGGTTTCATGTGATTAAGTTTATATAGTATAGCAACACGGCAGCAATTCGCTTCTGCAGTGCGGAACACACACTGCTTGTGTTTTTTCAGATGCAATCCCTCAAAGCTGAGACATTTAGGATTTTTGAATGCCAATCTTGGCTAAAATGAATATTTATTGCTGAAAACTTTTTGTTTGTCTTGAATTTTTTTGTTTTTTATCTTGTGATATTTTGTTGCTGTGTTTATTCACTTCTACATCATTGTTTTGGGCTGGGTGGTTGTTTTGGAATTTAATATTAATTTTTACAGCACTGTGTTCCATGTTGAATGTACTGTATAATACACATTTAATATTTTAATATCATGAACATTAGTCATTAATTTTAAGCCATAATTTGGTGACAAAACAATATAAGCAACAAAAAAAGGAGCCACTTGGGAGGCAGAAGAGTCGGTTCTTTTTAGCGAACCGAGCCAAAAGAAAACAAACTGGTTCTCTGAGAGCCGCAATTCCCATCACTATCTAGAGGCAACTCGATTGCGCCTCAGATTTTTTTGGATTGTCTCACCCATCTTTGTAAAGATGCTCTCCCTCTACACCAGACCATGGTCACCCCTATGACGCAGCGCTTCTTCGGCTTCGGCGAGCTGGCCAACAGCCTGATGTACAGCCTGTGCGGCGTGGAGGTCATCCTGGGCTTCTTCCTGGTGCGCTGGCTGAGCGGGAAGGTGGCGGACCGAGTGGTGCTGGCGACGGGGCTCCTCATCTGCTCCGTGGCCTGCGTCTGGTGCCTGGCCTTCCTCTGCCACCCTCGAGGTGCTGAGCCGTCGGTGGGAGGGAAGAGTAAATGTCTGCAAACACGATGCACGAGCTTAGAGAGAGAGAGAGAGAGAGAGAGAGAGAGAAGGAGAGAGAGAGAGAGAGAGAGAGAGAGAGAGAGAGAGAGAGAGAGAGAGAGAGGGGGCTCAGTTATCTGGTGCCAGATCCTGTGCGATGCGACAGCCGCAGACCGCAGGGCGGCCACGCAGGCTGACGTCCTGCGAGTGTCGGATGTGCTCTGCGAGGGATCTCGCTCGGGCAAACGCTGGATGCTCCGCGTCTGTTGCTGCTCGTCACTTTTATTGCCGTGATTACGAGTGACAGGTGCTGGAGCCGGGGGAGTGCCTGAGTACATATAAAGGGATTACAGTAATCTAATTACACAAAAATGCTATTTGTTAAGGCAGATCCAACATCGGTTTGCTATTTGTTACAGCTGGAGCCGCCGGAACAAAAAGGGGCAGAAACCTTTTTTGGAGGCCAGAACGCTCGTCTGGGGGCCTGTTTTTTTTCTTTCTTTCTTTCTTTCTTTTTTTAATATAAGCAAACAGAAAAGATGTTGGAATGTTTAAGTCGTCATATCTCTTATACGATTATCGTCTCTGAGCCTGTGCAGCGAGCGCCATCCAACCGTTTTTGTTTTTTTTTCCACTCAGCGGGCACAAATTCTCGGAACGATGTACACGATGACGAGCGGCAGAGAACAAAAAAGAAGCGGCTGCCAGCTTGGCAGTGGTTTCCCTCTCTGCCTCCGCTGCTGCCAAACCGTTTGTGGGAGGATCCTCAAAAAAACCGAGAAGAAAAAAAGAATCCCACAAAGGATCAAACAATAGATCCACATCGCACTCTTGTTCATTCGTTCGATGCGGCAATGAGCGTTAGATTGCGGTTTGCAGGGATTGAAAAGGATTGATGCTCCTTCCTTTGACGTTTCCCATCCCTCCATACCTGCCAGGGGGCTACAGGTGGGAGCTGACGGCCTTCGTCATCGGGGTGTTCCTGCAGCTGCTGGGGCTCCCCTTCGTGGCTGTGTCCCAGGTGTCGCTCTTCTCCAAAGTCACGGCGGAGAAAACGCAAGGTCGGCAAGTGCAATGCAATGAGAGAAAAAGAAAACAAAAACAAAAAAAAACAACCCAGAAGCTCGATTGCATTTGTGAACTGTGCCGATAGGGTTCAGCCAAGGTGTGAGACGCTCCGTCGGAGGCCTGGCCACCATTCTGGGTCCTCTGTGGGCTGGAGGCCTGACCAATAATCTGTACATCATGCTGGGCGTGATGCTTGCTCTCCTCATCATGATCACAGTGAGTAGACCGCCGGCGTCTCTGGGCTTTCACAGCCGCACACTGACACAAGATTGGTGGCCTGATTAATTGGAATTCAATATTTTCTACCCTCCCCCGTGCCAAGTGTGATATGAGGAGATTGATGCCGCTGTCTTGCTTCTTTATAAATATGGATCTGGAATCCAGCAGCTGCCTGCTGCCCCCCCCAGAGCATTACAATTTACTGTTGTAGGGAATATTTAAAGATACAGACACTAATTTCACATTTGCAGGATACATATTGAGCAATACCCAAAAAGCAAGATTTGGAAAGTTGCAGGTGAAAATTCAACAAATTCCTGTTTCTCTAACATGAGTCCACTGAGTTCTTTACCCTCACAAAACATGTGGAACAACACTCATATTCATTTTGCAGGAGGGCTATTTGTGCTGTTTTCCTCATACTGGTAGCTTTATGGATCATTCTATTCTGACGCTGCTCTTGAGAGGCCAAGAACACAAAGATCTGAAATCTTATAATTCAGATTTGTGCTGAAGAGGGCATTTCCCTTTTTACTCGCCAATGCAAACCTGAAGCTGCAGGCGCTCTCTGCTCACCCCTCTGCTCTGCTCTGGTCCGTCCCCGCAGGTGATGACAGCGCTGTCCTACCAGCGTCTCGCCGAGCCCAGGGCGCCGTGCTGCGTTCACAGCTCTGACAGCGGAGGATAGAGCTGCGGCCGGTCTGAAGAGCGGCCAAAAAAAAAAGAGGACGGACGGAGGGAGGGAGCGGCCTGCACTTCTGAAGGCAATCAATACCGGCTTACTGCAGAAAGAGGGAGAGAGGGAGGGAGGGAGAGAGAGACACAGGGTGTGTGTGTGAGAGAGAGAAAGAGAGAGAGAGGCCCGGTGGGTGTGAGGATGTCCAAAACACATGGCGCACCCCAAAGAAGTGCCACACTTTGCAGCTCTAACTGTCCTCGTCTCGCGCTAGTCTGCACTATCTCCCCTGCCATCAGATTTAATTAGAGTTCAGCCTTCAACGCCGCCAGACTGTTAATTGTATTTTACACAAGGGGGCACCATTGCTCTCGTATTCACTGTACAGAGGGGGTAATTGAAGATGAAAGACATTATTTTTAAACTGAACTATTTTTATTCCCAGGTGTTGATGAAAAGATAAAAAGAGTCCCCCCCCCCCACCCCCTCCTCTCTCTCTCAGTGACCCGCGTTCCAAATTTTTCCTTTTTTCCTCCCCACAAGTCTTTGTTCCTACGTGGAAAATTAAATAATATTTTTAAAAAATTGTCTGGCTGGAAATGGAACAGTGACATACTGTGTGCCGGAGAGGAGTTGTCAGCATTTCAGAGGATTGAAGACAAAGGTCGGAGGAGGAGGAGGAGGAGGAGGAGGAGGAGGAGGAGGAGGAGGAGGATGAGGAAGAGACGCTCTGACGCCTCTACTTTTGTGGTTTTGGCGGCAAAACGTCTTTTCGGAACTGAAAACTGGGATGTGACAATCAAGACTTTCATCTCAAACTGTTCCTCTCTATCCACTGAATTAAAACTAACCTTAAACCAAGTTGTTAATTAATGCTCCCCCACCCCCACACATTTTACTATAGGGGAGGATTTAAAGTTTAATTAGCCATATTCATAATTTAAAAAGACGACAAGGTGAGACTTGTGTATAGTCAGCCGTTCTCACAGCGCCCTCTAGGATGTGTGTGTGTGTGTGTGTGTGTGTGTGTGTGTGTGTGTGGCACTGTGAGCGAGCAGCATCAAGGTATTGGAGACTGCCTCCCTGCGAGTGAACACGGCTTTGGCCCATCTCAGTGTTTTTGCATAATTGCAGATAAGGCTCAGTAACCTTTCCAGTTTCCCTCCAATCAGCCCGTGATGTTTGGCTTTCCAGCCGCTTCTCTTTTTTTCCCCCGACTCTTCCCCAAAAATGAAAAATTCTAATCTCTGGGACTCAAGGATATAATATATATAAGTACTTTCATGCCTCGATCAGCGTATTTAGGTACTTGACATTTTGAGGGAGATAAGAGAGTGCACGGAATCAGGTCAAGTCGGAGCAGGCGCTCTTTGAACGCGTGGCTTCGGATGCGTCGCGTAAATATCCAATAAGAATATTAATTTTAAACTTGTTTGTTTTAACTTGCGCCGTTTGCAACGTGACAATAAACACAAGGATTTGTTTATTTATTTGTTTAGAATGTTTCAATTAATTATGAAGAAAGTGGCTGGTATGTTTTTCAAGGTGAAACTATAGGACCATGAAGGTTCATCATCATCATCATCATCATCATCATCATCATCATCATCATCATCATCATCCTCATCTTAACAGTTTTATTGTTTCTCACTGAGAAAAAAAAGAAGAATGGAATGCTATATGTATGCATATACTGGCATGGAACCAGTTACGGTGCCTTATGCAAGTGGCAGGAATGTAAATGGGAAGGTTTGCAAGCCTTTAAATAGGGAGCAAGAAGGTGACTTCAATCAGGCAAATGATCAGTCAAGCTAGAAGCAGCCAGTGCTGAGAAAAAGAGAAGGTCGGAAGTGAGGAAGAGGAAAGGGGTTTTGTGTTGCCGGCAATGCAAAGGCATCCCTCCCTAATGTGTTTAGATGAAGCTGTGATTTGACCATTAGCCAACTCCCACCTGGTTCCAACCAGCGAGGAAAAATGAGGAATAAAACAAAGGAACTAATTATATGGAAATTTCATTTTTGCAGAAATGAAGCTATAGTCAACTTGGGTTTTAAATAACAGTTTCTCCTGACCTCTCTCCCCTCTCTCTTAATATGTGTCCAGGGCCTTGAAATAGATTAAATTCACTTTTAATTATCGTCCAATAAAAAAGTTATTTCTCTGTGGCGCCACAATACAAGAGAGGAGGAGAAACACTTGGAAATACTTTTCTCTAACAGCCTTGCTGTTACAATGGAGATTTGTTATATTTGATTTTTATTAGATTTTTCTGTGAAATCCAGCATCTTGTGACTCAGCGCACTATCACACAGTGGCAGAAAATAGCAAAGTCAGAGGCTTTTTTTTTTTTCTTCTTTCAATTGTTTAACACACCAAAGGTAGGGGCGGGTGCAGAAGTGGTAAAATATTAATGATACACCAAACAGCCATTTGAAGAGCCAAGAACTACCTTCACGCAGCATAAACGATATAGTGGTCGCCATGGAGACGGAGCTGACGGGGTCTGGAGAGGCAGTGATGGAGGAGACTGGGAGCAGTGGGCGTGCTGGTGGTTGCTGAAGGTGCGGTAGAAGCACATGCTGCTTGTGAGTAAGTAAAAAGTTCTTAACATCAACAGGCTCAAATGCAGCAACACAATGGCACACAGATACAAATGGTGACACAAGTGTGAAAGAGCACAACAGTTCTTCCCCCACAAACTGGTTCCTTGCCGGGAGGGAACCACAAGCAGGATGTTGTTTGTGTGGTTAGAAATGGAAGGCGTCACTCTGTGTTTATTTCTTGTGTGAAAGATCCAGATCTCCTTCATGTCATCACCAAGGTTTATATTAAAGCACAAGTATTCCAACTTGTTTCCTGCAGCAGGGATTGGTTCTTAAGCGCGGGATGATGGAAAATGGATGGATTTCTCTCCAATCTGTATCATATTGATTTCTCTGCAGTGTTTTATATGCATGCAGGTGGGCACAGCACGGCGAAATGCATTTTAAACACCCACCACAATAAAATTGCATGCAGAATTTCTAAATTCACAAACGCATCAATAGTGTTAAGTAGAGACTTCTGTAAGGGTTTAGGCTCCTTCGAAACTATTGCGGTGATTTGTCCACAGTTTACATTCATTCTTTTGTCCATGAGGAAGTGTTGCTGACTTTTTGTATCCATCTGGTAAAGCCAGAGTCGGTTTGGAGTTCCATGCAAAAAACAACGAAAGGCTTGGAGGGATGGAACAAACCTGTCGTCTGACAACCCAGACTGTGGTGCTAGCCATGTGCTAGGAGCAGTTTGGGGCTTTTTATGGGGGGTCACAGGGCCACAGTGGAAGTGTTTTCACAAGAATTCACTATTCTTGCCAGGACTGAAACAAAAACATCTTGTCCACCATCAAAAGCTGTCAGTGCTTCTCCTTAACGAAAAAATGTTGTCCAGTTCTGATGAAACAGCTGCTACTGCATCATCCAGCTCCCCAAAACCCTCCACAACAGTAAATACTTTTTTTTTTTGGTTGTTTCTTAAAACATGTGAGACACTCTTTAAGGATCAAATATTACATAGCACTTCATCACAAAACTGGGAAAAAAGATTAGAATTGGAGCAGGAGGAAAGGATTATTGAAATATATCACTTCATAAAACCTGGCCTGGCTGGTGTCCATCCCTCTCTGCTTGAAATAACTCACTTTAGAGGGAAATTGACGTTATCGCGTTTTAACGAAAGAAAAGAGAAAGAAAAACCATCAAGGCAATTGGTAACAAACAGCATTTGACTGGAGCCGAGGCAGGAGAGCGGAGAGTGGCTCTTCTCCTCCTGATGGAATTAACTGGACTGTGGACGCTTGTTAATGGCTTGGAGATGATAGATGAGTTATCGGCCGCTGAAAAATACAGAAGGAGGTGAAATCAGGCCGGCAATATTCATCCCGCGATTCCTCTCTTTTCTCTCCCGCTCCGCTCCACCACCACCACCGCCCTCCTCCCTCCGCCCCCTTCAAACTGTCATCCATATTCTGTGTTTGTGTGTGGAAAGGAGTTTTCCTTGAAATTCATTTATTAGGAGATTTAATTGTGGGTTACTGGAATATATTTATTCGGGATGTAATTTTATTTCCTCAGCGGAGGCTATTCATTAAAAAGGAGAGCGGAAAAAAAATCTTTTAGGAAGAGACGCCAGCCGCTGGTCTCCCGCCAGCACGGCCAAAGATTTACGATTTTGCCGTTATTGTTGCTGACTTCAGAATCTGACTTCTAGATGTCATTGGCAGGACGTGGCTCCGTGCCAGACGCTGCACAATAGACGGTCGGTTATTGAAAAGTTTTTTCTTGGGCTAAGTGACATTGGCCTCCTCCGTGGAAGAGCATCTCGCCTCGTCTAGAAGGCTGAAATGGTGAGATGAAAAGCTGAAATACAGATTGTGAGATTGGAAGTTAAGGTCCTATGGGATGAGGGAGTCGGGATTGTGAGGCAGAATAAATCTGCTGTTCACTGAACACTGAACTGGTTCCACTGTGTCTTTACAACAGATGAAACGCTTCAATATCCTTCTAAACATTAAACGGACCTCATAATTCTGACTGAAATCTTTTCTAAGTGTTGAGTCTTTAATCAGACAATTTTGACTTTACCTAAAGATTTCGACTCCACTGTATCCTCAAAATTGGGAATCTTTTTTTGAATGGCGTTAAAGCCTCCGGATAGTTGGCATGTGACGGCGGCACCCGGCGGTGTGTGTGTGTGTGTGCGCGCGCGCGTGCTCCCCTCAGGTAGTTGCTGCTGCTCCCCCTCCTGCCCAGGAGTTGGTATTCAGTACAGCAGCGGACTCACACCGAGCCCAACGCCTCCGCCCACTCCGAGCATCCACCCCCGTATTCATAAGAGCGGCGGTGAGTCTAATGCCTCCGGGACACATCAGAGTTTAAGGCGGCCTCGCTCATTGATTGGAGCCTATTGTAACAGCAGCAGAAATATATTCACATAATTATCAGGTTCATTTAGGTGTGCGGCTGCGGCGGCTGCTGCTGCTGCTGCTGCTTTGCACAAAGAGAAAGAAGCTTTTCTTCCCCTCCTCTTCATTCCAGCCTAGCAGAGAGCCTCCGAGCTGACAGTAAATTTGCTCATCAGCTGCTTTCGTTCCAGCGCGGAGGTAAAAATTAGCCGATATTTCACGGTCTGGCTCTTTTGAAGGTGGCACCATTTAAAAGTCGCGCCACGTTTGGGCGGCTGGGTGGAGTTGAGGAGAGCGCTGTCTGTCTGTCTGTCTGTCTGTCTGTCTGTCTGTCTGTCTGTCTGTCTGTCCGTCTGTCCGTCTGTCTGTCTGTCTGTCTGTCTGTCTGGCAGAGAGACAGCCCGCGCCAGTGTAAATAGATCTGGCCTCGCATTTCATCCCTCTTTCATCCTGCCGCAGAGTCACGCCTGTTTTCTGACAGACAGCGCCGAGGTCAGGGTTTATCTGCGGCCCGACACGCCGGAGCACATTGATCTCATTACCGGCGGCGTGTGGAGGAATATGGCGAGATGATGAGAACTTCATAGGAGGTCAGGCGAGGAT